>NW_008237353.1:732622-743802 GCF_000691975.1 Corvus brachyrhynchos
GGAATGACTGCAGGGTGATGAGTCTGTAAAACCTTGTGTGTCAGGAAGGAGGGATGTAAGCATCCTCCATGACAGGAACTAAGGGTCATAAAGCAGATTTGAAAATGAACTAAAGGATGTATTTTCTTCACACCAAATACAAGCAAGCCACAGAAATTGGCTGTGAGATGCCGTGAACAATAAAGCTCATCTGTTTTCAGAAAACTAGGTAACTCAGTGGAATAGGAATCCATGGAGGGCAACTACATTCAAAAGCACCACCTCTGGCTCAGGAAGTCTTCTGTGATTCATGGGGGTGTCTCACATGATTTCCTTCTCCATTCTCCCACTCCTTCCTAGAAATCTGCCTTGGACTGGTGTTGGAGTCTTTTGGTCTGACACAGCACAGGTGTCCATTCACGTGGAAAGGGATTACGTCAGCATGATATCCTTGCCATAACAAGGCATCCAGAATGCACAAGGGACTTGAATGGATGCACAAGGGATATGAAGGGGATGCACTGTAGCACCTGGGCCCTGGAAGAGGGTGAGCAAAGTGAGACAACTCCTATGAGAAGGAATTGACCCAAATTCTTATATATTTTTTGGTTTTCCATCAACTGGTTGACACAAACTCTCCAGGATCCCACTGAAGACCCTTGTGGCAAGTCAGCCATTATTGGATTTTGACTTCAAAGTCTTGCCAAAATTTCAGTGGTTTGGATTTGTTGGGGTTTTTTTAAAATACAAACAGTGCTCAAGGTTATATTTACCATGCTTAATTTAACAGTATTTGGTGCAGAGGCTGTAGAAGTTTCTGGTTTTTTCCATACACAGATGCCCCTTAAGAATCAGACTATGCTACTGCCTGGAAAAAGCAAAAAGCATCCTGTCTTAGGACCTTTTTGTGAAGATTTTTCCATGTTGTACTTTGTTTTGTTTTTCCATTTAATATGTCAGTGGACATCATGACAGGTGTGAAAAGGCTGCTTCCTTTATCTTGTACATTCAGATGGAATTTATTTCCCTATGTATCACATGTGATTGAGTCCAAAAGCTTGGTCTTACAGCAGGTCTGCAGTATAATGTCTATAGAATTTTGCCATCATCCTTCACAGGTATGCAAAGGAGCGTGACAACTAGTTACTTCCTTTGCTCACATGGAAAGTGAGTGTAAACTGTTCCAAAGCTGTGACCCTGGCAGAGTTTTATTTGTAGAAGGAAAGTGAACAAACTTGCCTGGCTGTGTGGGGAAATACCCACCTTTTCAAGTCTGGCAGTGGTGTCCTTGTGCAGGGGTGTGGGATGAGCTACTGAGATAACTCTGTTCCTCTCTGATCCCTTGAGTGACTGTACCTGTATTGGGTCGGATCAGGCATTGCTGTCCTCCTCCTCTGCATTCGGCTCTTGCAGCATCAGACACTGACAGCAGCTGCTGTCCAACTTCCTTTCTGTGCGTTCCTCTCCAACAAACTCTCCCTGGAAGAGAAGGGGAGAAAGCTGAGGGTCCCCAAAATATTGTCTTTTCTTGTCCAGAGACAAGGAAACACCTCTGTATATTTTGCCACCTTGTAGTCAGCCTACCATGAACTCACTCACTTTTGTACACTGCAATTATGAGTGATGAGGGGAAAGGACTTTTCCAATTCTAACATGCTTAAGTCCTCTTTCTTGAGAGAAAATCTTGAGTATATATATAAAGGCACTGTTAATTCCCAAGGACATCAGATACCTATAAGCCTTGCAGGGTGCCACAAAATTTTCTGAGCAGTCCCTGCCTTTCCTCTACACGAGTTTAAAGACGAACAGCAGAAGGAAGTGTATAGACCTGTCTGCCTAAAGACTTAAGCCCAGAAGAGTAACTATGGACTAATTATTCCTCTTCTGCACCAGTGTGAAATGCTTTTAAAGAGCCATTTATGATCCTGTTATTTCAGCCACTGATGGCAGAGGAAGCCAAGGAGACAGGAGGACATGCCATGGCTGGAGGCAGAGCATCTTATCCATCTTAGGGAAAAAACACAGCACCCATCTCCAGCTACAACTGACTGAACCTCCCTATGAAGGTGCCATTAGTTGAGTTGCTTCTTTCAGAGCCTCAAAACTATGTGAGCTGAATCAGGGCCTGTAAAACACATTCTCACACAGCTTTAAGTGACGATATGTTCAGTGGTTTTAGGAGGTTCTGCATCTCCCCCATATTCCAGGTCCTTAAAATATTTCACCTCAGTTATGTGACCACCTCTGCACCCATGTCCTCCTAGGGGTCTCTCCAGCTTTCTTCTTTTCCTCCCTTTCCCATCCACACCACAGCTATATCTGGCCTCACTTACCAGCTATAATTTTTTTTTCTTTTTTACAGGCTTATTTTCTTCCTCTTTTAGAACTGCATAACCCTTTGGGCCTGCCAATTGCAGTGAGGGACGAAGAGCTTAAAATAAGAGAAAAGAAGTCAGAGATATTCCTTTTTATTTATCATAAAACCCAGACTTTTGGTTTAGCCCTGAAAAACATTCACATTGGAAATCTAACACCCTTTTCCAGCAGCACCCTTAAATAAGCACAGCCACAGGTACAGTCCAGGGGGAGGAAGGAGCCAGAGCTGCCAGCTAATTACCCAGCCCACTAGGAAAGCTGCAACAAGCTCCTGAAACATGTCCAAGGAGAAAAACAACAAAAGGAAATCTGGTGGGGCTGGGAATTGACAGAGGCAGGGAAGGAATAGGTTATTTCAGGAGGATTAAAAGGTCAAAGGACTCAGTGTGGAGAAGCCAGACCAAATCCACCCAAAGCTGTTAGTATGGGATCATCTGAAAAACAAATCCAGGGGCTAATCCTTCAGCCTGCTCAGGAGAGAAGTGCATGTCAAAGATGTACCCCCTCCTCCTGCTGAGCATGTCCTCCTTCTGGCTGAACTCGTGAGATGACCCTTCTCAGATGTCCATCCATCTGTGACACCACCTCATCCTTTGTCCCAGGTTTGCTCAATCCTTATATGCAAGCAAATGGAAACCTGTAGGGGCAAGTAGGAAGCCCAAGGGTGAATTCTTTGTCCCCATACTAAATACAGGCACTGTCACTCCACTCAAAAGGATGGTATATCAGGGAAGAAAATAGCAAGCCTTCCAAGGCAGTTCCTGTCTTGCCAAGTAAGAGTGTATTCTGCTTCCCAGGTGCATAGTAGAAAAGATGTGATGAAGAGTTGTGTGACCATCCTAAGGCTGTGAACCTCCCTGGTGGATGTCCCTCACCTCAAAGATGTAAAGAGAAATACCAAGAACCGTTTACTCCACACCTAACAAACTAAGTGGAGCTTTTCAGTTCCAATCCTTAATGCTGCCCGCACACAATATTGCCCTTAATAATGTCCTCACAGTCAAGGATAGGAGACAGCTCTATACCCTCCATGGCATCCTTTGCTCCACAGATGTCTCTAATAGTTGTTCTTGCCACACACACCAGACTTTTCACACTGCTCAGGTTAGCAAAATAGGCTGCGGCGCAGAAAAGTAATAGGCACCTGCTCATGACCCATGAGCCTGCCCACTTCGTTTTTCTCTTTTAGCACTTCAGTCTGAAGGGTATAAACTTGGTTACATTTCCTTACAGACACAAATTCTCTAGAAGACAGGGCTTTTCAGCATCCTCAAAGCAAAACAACTCATGGTTTTCTTTGGGATGCAGCTTTGAGAGAAGATGTCTCAGGCAGGTCTGGATGAAGCCTGTATGTGAGGTCTGGATGAATTGCAGACATGCCTATCGCTGTGGAGGGATCCTTCCAGTTCTAGCTGTGTCTCCTCTGCCTAATACCTGTGTGAGAAGGCTTTGCTGCCTCTGCCGCGCCGGGATGGCACTGACGTGACTGGTGGCATCTCCCGCGAGCAAAGCCCAGCCCGAGGCTGCGGCTCCCGGCTCTTGGCACCAGGCGGCAGATCCAGGCACCACCTAGAGGCACTCGGGCTGTAGTAAGGCTGGAGAGGTCAGCTCTTTTCCACCACATTAACAATGTAGTACGACGTCTATCACTAAAGCTAAGAGCCTCAGCATTCCCATTTTCCTGTTCCTTATTTTATCAAAACAAGTTGATTAGTTTGAACAATAAATGCAGGTCTGGAAGCCCTCAGGGAGAGAAAGCTGTGGGCAGATCCTCTGGGAGGGGAAATTCAGCCCACAGCAAAAAGAGTCCTGTGGGACAGTTTAATTGGTGTTTCTCCATAATCCAGGCAAGATGTGCTCAGTTTGCCAGCAGCTTGGTTTAGGCACTTTTTTGGTGAAAGTCTCAGCCTCGATTTTTAGCCATTGAACAAAAGCAGGTTTCTGTAATTGCTTTTTGTGGTCATCCACAACATCCCAGCTTTTTAGTCTTGAACAGTGAAGCAGCCTCCCCAGGCCAGAATTGACCAGGATTGTAGCACTACTGAGGGAAAAATCTATTTCTCTTTTCTCTTCCGAAGCCAGTTCCTTTGGGAACTAGATACTGAGCTGTGGTACTGATTCCCTGCACTGAACCACGTGGGCTCCTATCCTTGCATCTGGATTAGCTCTCCAGAACACGGTGAAATAGTGCCCTCAGAAAACAGATTCACGTGTCTTAACTTCCTACCACCTTCTCATTTTTGTCTTTCCAGATTGTTCTTCTTTTCTTTTGCAACCTCTTTTTCCACTATAAACCTGTTGCTGGCCCCTCCCAAGTAGGAACTTAAAAAATAATTGCTAGGTCTACAAAGGCAGAGGTGGTTTTGTTTGTTTTATGCCACGGGGTATGTGTCATGAAGTTTATTGCACCACTGAAGGTCGTTACTATAATGAAGTACCTCTCCATAATAGGAACTGGAGACAAGCCTTGGATCTTTTTGTGCCTCCAAGTAGCTATTTTCCTACACTTGGTCTCCCCGACCAGGGAGAAACTTTCTAAGAAATATCAATGGCCACTTTTAAGATCCAGAACAGCATCCTGTCTAATATTTCTAACATACTCAGACATACAAAAACATCACTAAACCCTTGTGGTGAGAGAACCACACCTCTGACAGATCTGAATGGAGATAAGAAAAATATTTCCTGAAACTCATTAGACTAAGATCAAACCACCTGAAAAAGGAGAAGTGTCCTCTGCTCAATGAAACTCCTGAGCTTTGGATTTTATATGATAGGGGCACACTCCATAAGAGGTAAGTGGCCTAGCACGGTGACCATATGCACCTGTAAGCTCAGAAACATGAATTTCCTTTCTCCGTATTCCCAAGAATGCAATACCTCAAGAGATGTTTGAAATCCTTCTGTCACCTGCACTTTGTCATGTACTGGCACCCCACAAAAGGACACGCATCTGACCTTGATGCTGCAGACACTTGAGCACGTGCCTAAAGATATTCTCAAAGCCAGTCAAGCTGGTCATGCAGTTAACACCACTGAGCACAAGTTACCTGTTCAAAATGAGCACTGCAGCAGGGACCTTGCAATTCCAGCAGCTACATGGATCTCCTGTTGGAACTGTCTCTCTTGAGTAGCCCTCCGCATATGTGTGTTTCTTCCTTGGGTCCTGTTCTAGTGCTTGACTCCCTAAATTTTTCTCTTTCATACCACTTTTTTTTTTTTTTTGTTGCTCTGGGACTAACTTAAATGTCAATGTTACATTACAGAGAGGATACAGCACTTTGTAATTCCTTCATTGCTTAGCTGTATTTCTCATGCCATGGGGCAATGTGTTTGCTTCATGACTCTGGGCTGTCAAATAACCTTTGAGAAAACCATGCCCTTGCTGATAAGACCAAAGAAATGAAAAATGAAAAAAAAAAAGGGCTTTGGCAGAGCAGTTTCTATTGCATGCACTAATCAGTGCCTTCTTTTGCTGCAGTGTACTTTGCTACAAGGAAATGCCTGGCAGGTTCGCTATCTCAAAGCAGCATTTCACCTACTGTAAATGTTCATCAGAAAGAGAATGAGGAGATGGAGCTCCAGTTCCACGGGCCCTACGAACTGGTCTCTTTTGGGAAGGTCTCCCACTGCGGCCCACCACAGGGCCAAGTTCTCTGCCCTCCTGCTTGCAGCTTTGGAAATGGGCAGTGCTGGCCCCACTTGCTGATTTCCCAGTATTTCACACAGCACAGAGCCACTTGCAAGGTCCAAGAAGCCAGCCCCTTTATTGCAACTGAGCTTTCACCCATTTATGTTCTGTACAGCACACATGGCAATGGTGGCACAGGCACAGCAAGCAAGGTCTCAGCTGAAGATAGAACCACAAAGAAACACAGAATATTTGGGGTTGGAAGGGACATTTAAGACCATCCATTTCCAACTCCCCTGCCACTTCTAGGGCTGGGGCATCCACCATTTCTCCAGGCAACTTGTTCCAATGCCTCACCACCCTCATCATAAATAATTTCTTCCTTATGTCCAACCTAATTCTACCCTTGCAGTATATAATTGTTGCCCCTTGCCTGTCACTACAGGCCTTCGTAAGAAGCCTCTCTCCATCTTTCTTACAAGCCTCCCTTACATATTGAAAACACACAGTAAGGTTTCCCCAGAGATGAAAAGATGGTTGTTTCCAGTAAAAGTCTCTTTTTGCTACAAGAGTTGGAAATCCTACCTTCTCGTTATAAGGAATATCATACACAGTTCCAAGTAAACTTCAAGGAAAACAGGATGCTATTTCATTCAAGTATCACAACTGATATTTGTATTAAATGAAAGAGTGGAAAAATTGTGAATACTAATGAGAGCAAAGGGTAGGTGGCCTTAGGTGGCCTGCTTCTTCCTATTCTTGTAACAAGGGTAAGTGGATGGAAACGAAACACACATCTGCTAATGAACATGGCGTAATTTCGCTAGAAAAGGGAAGTGAGGATTTCTTTTTTGCCTGATCCTAAACCATTTTCCTGTCAATATAAGTGGGTTTTGAGAGGATCACTTTGCCTTGCTGCTTTCTATTTCCACTTTGCCAGGGAAACAAGCAAGCTGCAAAGAAACAGACAAAGCTCTGAGCTGTGTCACATGGCCCAATTCAAAGAAGGAAACTCTTTGAATCATCAAAGGAAGCAGGGGGCTTATTTCTTTTTTCCATTATGCAAAATAACACATTTTCAAATTTACTGCCAGCTCCAATTCTTCTGGGAAAAGAGGGAGTTCTGGGAACTAGTAGCTGAAGTAAAGTTAAAAACTTGGTGTCGGGATCAAAATTCTTGGGAAAGGAGGCCTTTCTGTTCCTTGCACTTGGCCTGAATATCTACCCAATTAAGTTTCATTGTCCTAGAGAAAAGTGTGATTTAAAAGCCCTTTTAAAAACTAGGAATAAAACTATATGGATAACTAACCACTGAAATGTGTTGGAAACACAATGCTAAACTTCGTTGCAGTCAGGTTTGGACCCTCCTTACAACTCTGCCCTCCTAAAACTAAAATGAAACTGCTTTCACTCTATTTCAGATGGTGTGAGACCAGTTTAGCTTTTCAGAAAGATGCTTTCACTTGAAAACGGAAATATATCTACAAGAATTTGAAGGAAGCTGAGATGTTCTGTCAGCTGATGGTTTGACCTATACTGTGTGATATATACAGTTCCTATTTTCAAAAGATTCATCCTAGACCCATTGTAAGAAGCTGGTTGTTCCTGTTGAAATTGAAACCAACGCTACAGTTTTACAGCATAATGCTGTTAGGGCAGGTGGAATATGTATGTCTTTAAATAAGAAGAAGACATTATTAAAAACTGTGAAGAGATGGTAAATGTTGGGGAAAATTGACAGTAGGAAGCAATTCTTAAGGCTCACATACAGTTATGCCAATGGTAACAGGGTAAGTCCAGCTCATCTAATTGGAACAGGATTAGTCAAAGGATGATGCATATACAGTGCTAGTGGCAATGGTGGAAAAGTCTTCATCATCCACAAACTTTGTCAGAGCAGAGACTGGCATTCACTCTGCACAGCGCTACACCATCAGAGCAAAAGTCCCTGGGGATACCTCTCCTACAGAGGCTTCCTCCATTTCAGCTGAATGCCTACAACTATAATGCTAAATGCTTAGCGAAAACTGAGGAAACTGCATTGCCTTTTTTTGACATAGCAAGCAAACCTGCTTGAAATGGTAACAACAGAAAGGTCTGGCTGCAGGCACCAAGACTGCAGTGGAGTTCCCAGGGGCACCAGCTCAGGCTCTGACAAGAAGTTAAAATGGAAATGGCTGGTGAAAAATTCATAATAGAGACATGCCTCAAGGACACTTAGTAAAAACAGCCAGAAATGCTGGCCTCATTCCTATATGCTATTTGTCATGTATGTCAAATATTGACATACAGCCCTGTCAGGCATCTTAGTTTTTTAGCTGTTCTTAGGAACCTGGAGACATTTATAGCCTCTTCCCTTGCAGTGGTGCCTCATCCCCACACATTTCCCAGGCACTTCGTGGTGTGCTGGGGCAGTGCCGATGCCGCAGGTGGCATGCACACTTCAGAACAGGCTTGTTCTTGCAACTAAAGGCAGGGGGTGGAGTCTGTAAGGTAATCTTAGCTCAGTGCTGGGGC
Organism: Corvus brachyrhynchos; assembly: GCF_000691975.1. Taxonomy (NCBI): domain Eukaryota; kingdom Metazoa; phylum Chordata; class Aves; order Passeriformes; family Corvidae; genus Corvus; species Corvus brachyrhynchos. The sequence continues at coordinate 741,126 of NW_008237353.1, forward strand.
ATCATCTATCCTCAAGCTGCTATTCCTGTTTTCTTGGCCTTGACAGGTCACAAAATCTCCTTGTCAGTGTCACCAATGAGTAATTGCCGTAACAAACCCTGGATCTGTGTGGCCCATATTTTGCCCAGACATAGAGGAGATATTTTAATGTGTATATGTCCCTTGCAAAAGAGGAGGGTGTTCCTCTTATTGTCCCTTTGTAAATAAGAAGGAGAGTTTCTGAATTTTATTTTTTTTTTAATAACTGTAGTTAATCTAGAGTTTCTCTCCTCTGTCAACTTTCAGTGTAATTTGTTCAAGCTGAGACCGGGTGCAAGAAACAGCTGGAGCATGTTTAGTGCAATGTTTCCTCCCAAAGCTGCCTTCTCCTGGGAGAAACAAGGGCAGATGAAGACTAGAAACTGCAGCTGAAAAGAGATGATCAACACTTCCTTTACAGGCAAAGTATGATTTGGTCAAAAAAATAGACAAGCATCTGCCTAAATGGACAAGTAGATCTTTAGTGCTAGAAGCACTGGTTTGTAATGAGGCTGCTTTCCTGTCCATATTCCAGGCAGTCACAGACAGAAGTGTAATGCTAGGGAATTTGGGAACAAAGCAAATACCTGGAACAAGTAACAGGAGAAAACCAAACCCACACCTATGGCTCAGGCCACATCTAAACCCGTGGTGTGTCCTAGCCCATACTCATTTCTCTTACAAAGAAAAGACTGGAGCCAGAAACCCGCTCATCAAACCCCAGGCTCTAAACAGAGGGGCAAAGCAGTCGCAGAGGGGCCACATGTTCTTGGCCAAAGGACTGTGCTGTAAAGAAAGTTTGACACCATTCTTGGAACAATGCATTTTTCTAATTACTTTCATTTCATCAAGGCTTTTATGCACTCAGTAAAGGGTAGAGCCAGCCAGTTCTCAGAAATCTGATGATGTGAGTCTTTGGAGACTCATCCAAAGGTGGAGCAGGCCACAGGACAGGTGGAAAAACTAGGCATCAAAAGTCAATTAAATTCATTAATTCAAAGAAGCACCTCTGAGCAAACTGCAGGAAGACATCACAAGTGCCTTTTCTGAGCAAAGCAACATAAAATCCAAGTGATGGACAAATCAAAACAGAAAAAAATGCCAGTTTTAATAAACAAACCTCTGTGTACTGGAAAGGCTGATAACGTAACAGGCAGGATACAGGACATGGTTTCGAGGAACTCAGCCCATTTCTCTACTCCCTCAGCAGTTTCTGAGGGAATCTTGGAAAAGTCACCAACTTGGATTCATCCCCAGCTAACTCTAGACATTAAGAAGAGGACGGTGCCTAAATTTAGGACAGTCAGCACCTTAGGCCCTTTTCCATACTCCAGAGGGCAATTCAGACACCAGGTGAATGAACCAAGATGTTCATTTAGTTTAGAAACCATATCTGCTGTCTGGTGGCACAAGTACTGTCCTCCACGCTTCAATTCCCAGCTCTGGACACTGGGATGGCATCACTGATTCTTTGCCAAGGCCACGGGAAAGTGATTATTATTAAAGAACATGAAACCCTGAAATGCCCTATTGATAGGAGCAAGGTATCAGTTAGAGCAACTGCTCTTAGTGATTTTCTTGGGAAGATTTTCTAATTGGAAGCATTGGGTTTGAGTTCCTTGAAAGCCAGATTTGCCAAGAAGTAAGTAAAGAAACCTGATAAAGCACATTTTCCACTAACTGTTATTTGCAAATAAGTGTTCTGTCACATGCTGCTGCATTCACAGAAGAGGTTATATATGAAACTAGATCTGGTCTTCTACAAGTGACGCTTTCTGTTTTGTATTTTCCTTTTCTTTGCTAAGGCCTTCTGTTGAAGTTCTTGCACTAATCCCTTGTATTTATAGATGATAATCTTTATATAGTTAAACTCTTACTTGCATAACTCATTCTTAAGAGACTGATTATCAACACATGTAACCTTTTGGCATCTTTTCACACTTCTAGAAGACATAGCTCATGCTGATTGTATTTTGAACTTGAGTGGACTTGACAGAATGGAGCTGAAGGCCATGCAGATATATTTCTTTTTTTCCAAAACAAACTTGAGAGTCCAAGAATAGCTATGAGAATATATCACAGCCCTGTGGGATCAACCCAGCATTTTGTGTCTGACATGGCTGAAGGTGGATGTGTCTGCAAGAGACCAGGCATAAGACAGAGAGCTCCTTCTCCAGAATAGCTCCCAATCTAAGACTTTCTAGGCCAGAAGTAAGGTCTTTGCCTTACAACTTCTACTAATGTTGACACTAACATGAGAATTGGGTCAATTAAAAACCTAAATCCAACTTAAGCACCACAGTATTAATTGCTTGTAACACCAAAGGGTTATGGCTTGAATTCCTTTGGGGCCTCTGTGTGCAGGATCCTGAACTACTACAGCAGAAATGGTCACCCATCTGAGCCACCCTGGCACCTCACAGGACACTCCCTTGGCAGTACCAGGCACCCTGTCACCTACACAAGACCTGGGTGGGAGGGCTCAGGTCACCTGCCCATGTTCCACTCACAGAGACTAACCTTTTGCCTTGCTCCTGTTACTCTGTTTGCTGCTCCTGCACAAGAGCAAATGCAGAGTAAAGATGGAAACAGGAGGAACTGCTACAGCTTGCTGGGACAGCGGATAGCCAAGTGCCTCCAGTGCCCCTGTGGTTCACTG
>NW_008237353.1:743827-748520 GCF_000691975.1 Corvus brachyrhynchos
AGTTCCTGTTAACTCTCACCTAAAAGTTACATGGATTCTTTATTCCCAGGCTATTTAGCCTTTCCCTTTTCCCACCTGATGTTTCCCTCATTTTAAAAATTATTTTACTTCCAGTGAAATATTTTCCTGTTGCTTGCAGTTCTTTGTTGTGGAAAGTATAAGTGGGAGGAAGGTTTCACAACAGGTTTCACCCTCTGAAACCTGGATCTCTGCAAACCATCTTATTTGTGTTTCTGGCAATAACACTTTTAGCCCTGGGAGAAACTGTGAAATTTTCTCAGTAAAGTTGGCTTTCTTATCTATTTCAGCTCTGAGTTTGATTTTTTGTATTTTAAATGGTATCTAGTCACTGCCACACAGTGTCAGGACCTGATTGGTCTGGAAGAGCTTTCTTTTCTTATCTGATGGAGGCTTTTCTGTATCAAGGATCATATAGCTGCAACTTTCCTCCCTAGTTTAAATACAATTTTGTATGCGGAGTGAATTTTGGAAAGAAATTGATCATTGGTGGTATTGGACAGGATCCGTTTGGGCCACGTGTTACAAAGAAGTAGGGCTGAGGTTGCTGGATCAGTGGCTGTCCTTACTCCTCTCCTCGGCACTTTAAGAAGTCCACAACTGTATTGTGAGACAGGCACCCATGTCCTTTGATAAACCTCACTAACTGGAGATGGGGAGAAATGAAGAAAGCTGGTTTGCAAGAAATTAGACTTCTGCCCAAGGACTCTCAGAGCTGTAAGAAGAATTAAATCCTTTATAGGGCTGGGTAGTGACAGATGAGAATAAGGTAATTTCCAAGGGCTCAAATTACCATGGCATGCTAGAATGGTTCGGGTTGGAAGAGACCTTTAAGATCATTCCGTTCCAAGCCCCTGACATGGACAGGGACGCCTTCCACTAGACCAGGTTGCTCAAAGCTCCATCCAACCTGGCCTTGAACACTTCCAGAGACGGGGCATCCACAGCTTCTCTGGCCAACCTGTTTCAGTGCCTCACCCCTCACAGTAAAGAATTTCTTCCTATTCTAAACCCACCCTCTGTCAGTTTAAAGCCATTCCCCCTTGTTTTATCACTACATGCCCTTGTAAAAAGTCCCTCTTCAGCTTTCTTGCCCCCCTTGATATATTGAAGGGCTGTTCTAAGGTCTCCCTGAAGCCTTCTCTTCTCCAGGCTGAAGCACTCTCTCAGCCTGTCTTCACAGAAGAGGTGCTCCATCCCTTGAGCATTTTCATGGCCTCTTCTCTATTTTCTCCAACAGGTCCGTGTCCTTCCTGTGCTGGGGACCTCAGAGCTGGATGCAGCACTGCAGGTGGGCTCTCACCAGAGCAGAGCAGAGGGGCAGAATCACCTCCCTTGACCAGCTGCCCACATTGCTTTTGATGCAGCCCAGAATGCGGCTAGATTTCAGGGCCGGAAGTGTATGTTGCCAGCTCATATCAAGCTTCTTGTCAACACCCCCTGTCATTGAATCACAGAACCACAGAATATGCTGAGTTGGAAGAGACCCATCAGGATCATCGAGTCCAACTCCTGGCCCTGCACAGGACACTCCAAGAATCACGCCATGTGCCTGAGAGCATTGTCCAAATGCTTCTTGAACTCTGTCCGGCTTGGTGCTGTGACCCCTTCCCTGGGGAGCCTGTTTCCATGCTCAACCACCGTCTGGATGAAAAAAAACCCAAGTCCTCCTCAGGGCAGCTCTCAATCCATTCATCCCTCAGCTTGTACTTGGGCTTGGGATTGCCATGACCCCCATGCAGGATCTTGTGCTCATTTTGTTGAACTTCATGAGGTTTGCATGGGCCCACCTCCCAAGCCTGTCCAGGTCCCTCTGGATGGCATAGTTAGCTCTTTGACTTGCACGTTATGTAAAAAATTTGCATCTTGCATAGAAAGGGGCACTGGTGGATAAGACAACCCCTGAGAGGAAAGTAAGGTGCAAGAGGGGCAGCAAGGGAAGCAAAGGGACAAGTTATACAACTTTCACTTAGTTGAGAATAGTGTTTCAAATCTGCAGAAAACAGCATGTTGCTCCCCTTGTTCCCTAGACAGAAAGCCACAGTTCTACAATCTCCTTTTATTGTTTTGCTGATAAGCAGGCATTTTTGCATTTTTGACACTAAACAAAACATCCTTTAGAAAAGTCGGTGCCATAGCCTTTTCCAGCTGGAAAGTTACAACCAAAGGCTGGGTGCCCAGCTAATTTTTTGTCCCTTTAACATAATGTCTCAGAGGTGGCTGCCCAAGGTGCTCCAGCTAGAAAGGGACAAAGCCTGCTGCAGGAGTAGTCAGCTTCAGCTCCTGCTTCCACCCTTGTCCACATGGGCAGCAGTGCAAATATGGTGCAAAATTCCCAGCTCTCAGGGTGATCTGGCTTGGCGTGCACCGGGATGACTCGTGGAGTACCTGACTTTGTATTTCCATCCTGCAAACACTGGACTGCTAGCCAAAGTTTAGCCCTCTTCAGCGGATTTTATAAGGTCCCTATTTTGACCCCTATTGTTAGACTCCTCCTTTAAACAGCTTTAAAGTGAGCAAATTTTCCTTCTTTGACTCCCAAAGGATATTTCTGCATGGAACAAAGCTGAGCCCGGTACCTCCCAGTCTCCAAGCAAGGGTCAGGATTACCCGTTCCTGGGGAAACCCACCTCCTGGCCTGGCAATCCTGGCAGCCTGAAACGACCCACCCAGTCCACTGGTAACAAACTGAACTTATCAGTTTTTGCATTACTCAAGCAACGGGAATAGCTTGATTCTGGTTAGTCCCAAGATCTGAAAGTGGAGCTATCGAAAATCGCTGAATCAGAGGAAATGGATCTCTGACAACAATAATATTTATGAATTCTTATGAAAATTGCTGAAGATGTTTTTGTTTAAAAAAAAAAAAAGTGGAAAAGAACAATACCTTCAGAAGTGCCTGCGATATGTTTGTGCCTTGTTACTCAGAGGAAACATGCATGCTAACAAAATACTTTCTGACAAGGCATTTTGACAAAGCTGAAAATATCTTACACCAATGTGAGTCATTTTGGCTTCAAGAGCACATCTTAGAAAAAGGAATCTCAGGAAAAAAAGTCTAAATAAGCTCTGGCATGAAAGACAGTCTTCAAGTGACAGGCCTAGAAAGGCTACACATATTTGTACTCAATACAGAACGATTGCTATCTTTCAACCCACACAACTGCTTCATGTTTTTTTCCTTTTTTTTTTTTTTTTTTTTTTTAATGACAAGAAAGAAAAAAAAATCACCTAGTTTCTTTGCTAACTTTTGGACCGATAAAGTTCATTACTTCAGAGGGCTGCGATTACTTTTTGTATGTCGCTGTGTGACCTCTGCTGGCAGATTCTTATCATGACTGCAGCAATTCACACACATAGGTACGGATACATTGGCATTCCCGTAAGTCCCGCCCTACATACACAAGGAGACATAATACATAAGACGATATAATCTCTGCTCTGGAAAATAGACTCCCACACTGGAAAGGTGTGGGGGGAAAAAAAAAAATTGTATAACCCAGCTTACTCCACTCACAGATGTTTTACAGGGCAGTTTTTGGAGTACCTTTGATAAATAGATATGACCATCTCAGGATGGGGTCACGGGTGTTTATTCAGCATAATGGTCTAAATGTTCATTATTGCTCGGAAAGCCCCTACACTTCATCCTGTTAGAAGCAGGGAGGTTACACCGAGGAAAGGATTAGTCTCCACTTGCATTCCTTTCTTGTACTCCTCATACCATCTGCTAACAGCCATTGTGGGAGAGAGGATACCAGCTAAATGGACCTTTATTCTGACTCAGCACGGCTGCAGACAGTCTGTCCGCTATGATACAGCAGCACAGTATAATTTGATACTTTAAAAAATGGTCATTCACCTGACAGATCACAATGCAACTTGCACTTAACAGCCTCGCTCTTTGTGATATCCAAGGTCATTTCTATTATTACAGCACAGTGCACGGAAATTCCACAAATACCAAGAGAGTCTTATCTATTTATCATAGGTGAAATTGGCACACTTTATAGCACAACGGCTCTGCGGCGGGTCACAGGCATTTGAGTTCACTTAAGTTTATATTCAGGGGCTGGCTCCCTCAGCTGGGAGCTCGCTGGATTCCATGGATGTATATATACCTGTGATGGCACTGCCGCAGCCACTCCTCAAGTGTCCAGGTTCCACGCTGACTCTGCTCCTTGATACGAGGCTGCAAACATAAACATGCCAGAAAAAAAGACCTTGCCAGAATTAGCGGTGAGAGCCAAAGGCAAAGGGCAGGCACGGATCTTCCCTCCTTCCCTCCCTGCCTGGCTTTACACCTGCTCACCCCTAAAACACGCTGTGTTTAGCACCTTGCTTTACCATGGCAGAAAAGGGAGATTATAACCCAATGCTCCGCTGCTGCTGCCAAACACAAAACGCTTGAGACCCCAGAGCACGAGGGGAGCAGGCCGGAGTCCAACACAGTCAGGCATCCTTCATCCCTCATAAAAGACCCCCGCATCCCACTGTTGGGTTCTCCCCAAAGCAGTAGCAGGAGCAGCAGGCCCAGAGCCCCAAGCCCTGAAGCCTTAAAGCACTGAAACCATGAAGCGCTGAACCTTGAGGCCCTGAAACCCTGAAGCCCTGAAACCCTGAAGCCCCGCAGCCCTGAATCCCTGAATTCCCGAATCCCAGAGCCGCCCTCAGG
>NW_008237353.1:749234-783112 GCF_000691975.1 Corvus brachyrhynchos
CTGATGGACGAGGAGTGCGTCTACTTCTGCCACCTCGACATCATCTGGATCAACACCCCCGAGTGAGTGGAGTGGAGGGGTTTCGGTAGTTCCCCAGCGCCGGGTTCCCCTTGGGTTAGAAAGAAAGGGAGGGAGGTGTGAAGGCGAAAATTAAGAACCACAACCCCCCTGCAGAGATGGGAAGGGGAGGAAAGAATAGCTATTTGCACAATTTCTCCTACTGCTTTACCTCCCTGCTCCCACTTTTCTGACACATTTAGCAACGAAGCTGTTCACCAGAAGAAAGCAAGCAGGGTTTGGCCACCTAGATTGGGCAGATAGCTCCTAATAGCCCTAACACACCTGCCTTCCTTAAGTCTGGGCAGCAGTATTTCCTTTAGGTGCTGCTCAGCAAAGGCTGCAGGATACTTTTCGCTATGAATCAGAAGCAGACAAAATGCCAAAGGCATGATTTTGCCAGCCTGAATTTGAGCGGTTTTCTTTCTGACAAGTTAGGAGGTTGGAAGGAATACTTTGACACCGGGTGGCTCTAGCTGCCTTTTACTGCTCTCTGCTGCAAATTGATGCGTCCCACGTGCCAATAGGATTATGCACAGTATCCATTTCTACACTCTCCTCACCAAAACGTAGTGAGCTGGAGGCTCATCTAACGCTGCAAACACTGGTGATTTCTTCTGCTGCTGGGTTTCCTCTGAGCACAGAGGATCTTTTCCTCACTTTTACTGCTTCTTTCAGTGTTGGCAGTAGCCAAAGTTCAAAGAGATGAGGTTTTATTGCTTTCTATTACACAGGGAGGCACAGCAGCCTTGTGAAATCACAATTAAAAGGTCATTATCCTTGTCAGTAGCCATGCTAATGAATATGTTGCATGATCATCAGAAGCATTTGCGTGGAAACTGTGACTAACGAGGCATTCCCAATCCCACAACCTTTACTCGTGCAATCAATGCCATTGATAAGATTGCCCAAAATACCCCACAGTGTTTTGAAGCCACAGAATTATTTGAAAGACTTTCATGTTGTCTCTTTGATCGTAGGAAGACTGTTCCGTATGGTCTTGGAGGCCCTTCTCGACCCAGAAGATCACTGAAGGACATGGTGCCAGAGATGCTTGCTGAACCAAGCAGCAGATGCCGATGTGCCAACCAGAAGGACAAGAAATGTTTGAACTTCTGCCAGACAGGCAAAGATCTCTGGTGCGTCTCTTGTTGCTACTCTTTAAAAGGCAATGCATGTGAAAGGGATGGACTGTGGTGCACTTACTCATTTTGGAACTTGCTGAGCAAATACTCTCCCCAAAGCTTTGCCTCCTACCTGAGTGCTCAGACTGCTATGATACATAATATGGCTTGGCCCAGAAAGATTGCTTATTACATGCCTTGAGAAGTGGTTGATGAGATGCCTCACCTTGCGGACTGCAGACTTGGCTTTTTTTTTAACAGCAGCACCTTTTCCCTTTTAACAGGGCTCAGTCCACAGTGGAGAAAGCCTCACGGCACCGCATCAAAGCCGGCAATTGCATTGGACCCGAGTGCATGAACCGACAGCTTGTTGACAGCAAGAAAATGAAGAGGTGAGTTTCTTCTCATCCTGTTGTAGTTCCCCGGAGCAGCAATAGAGAGCACAGTTCACCTGCCTTCAGGTCATCCTGGGCTTAGCTGGTGGTTTCAGCCTGAGAGTTATGGAGGAATCAGTGAGGATATTTTGAGGGCTTTTCTTCATGCTCTGGGTTTTTAGCTTGTGAGGACACGGGTGCTGAGCTCAGCCTGCTATCTTCTGCTTGCATTCAGTGCTCAGTCATATATGCCCATGGAAAAGTATGGAATACAGAAGTTTGCCCATACTAAAGAAGACTCTTTAGTGCTACAAGCAGAACAGAACTTACGGGAGCAGGGCAGCCTGATAATATTGAATGAGACTTAGGCCCTGGAAGTCTTAAATAATTTTTTGAAAGTGGCGCTTGCTTACTTACTTGAAAAAATGCACTGATTCATTGGAAGTAGGATCGGGTTTACCTGAAAGAAACAACACAGAGGAAATAAAAAACCCACTGGAGACCTCCTGACTGGCTACTTAAGGAAGTCTTGGGCATCTATATTTGAGTGCACATTTTAATTTAATGTTTGCATTGAAATTATGAATACAATATTTCAACTATCTTAAGTTAGCCTAATTCTAAGAGAGGTATAGCAAACAGCAGTTTATTAGGATCCCATGGCAGAAATCTAGACTGAGGTTTATTTAATCAAAAACTAAATTTTTTCACACTTCATCATCACAGCCATATTTCTTCATTATCACAACCATAAATGTTCATTTCTTGTTTTTGCAGGCTGGAAGCCATTGGTAACAGTATCAAAGCTTCCTTCAGGATCGCGAAGCTGAAGGCTGAGCTCCAGAAAGGGCGAAAGCTCAAACATAACCGGGCGAACAAGAGGCAAAGCGTCCGGGAAAGCCTGAAAGCATCCTAGTGGGAAGATCACCTGAATCTTTCTCCACAGTGCTTGCGGACAAAGCATCACGAAAACTCTGTCTTGACTCCAAAATTCCATGATGGAGAAGGGTCCCTCTGTCCAAGTGTTTGTGCAGTGGAGCAAAATGCTAAGGAAGTCCTGTATTTGGAGATATAAAGACAAAGGATTTCATCATTTTGGTATTCAGGTGGATGGGTAGAAGGGCTGAAGGGAAATCTGCAGTAACATACATGAAAAGCCATCTGTCTGAAGAAACATTTGAATACTGCTTCTGGAAAGTTACCCATCAATTGAGCAGCTTTCAGGGTCTACATCAAAAGCATCTTGCAAGGAGGACTTCACAGATGTGCTTAGCAAGGACAAAAAGCTAGATCTGAGTGTACAAACTTCAAAGCAAAGAACTCTACCTTTTGATTAAAATGCAAAAATGAAAGCCACAGTGCTACTTTAATCAGGACTTACTGCATATATACATGTCTACCTCGCGTACTGTTTGTTGCACTCCTGCTAGAGTATTTTTACACCTTGTTATTGCCTTTACTAATCAGCTGCAACCCTTTGCCTTTTTTCAGAAGTCTAGTTTACTTGTACAACCAGAGTTATCTGAATGTGGGTTAGGCACTCTGGTTGTTTGCATAGTCAAAGTCCTTTGGCTTTGGATACCAAAGGACTGTTCAACATAAAATAAGTTAGAGGACACTACTAAGTTTCCCATAACAAGGATATTTGGTCAACTGAAGTTCTAATAATAGATGTTGTTGTGTCTTACATGCTACCAAAAATGCACTGAAGTGGGGATGTACCAGAGGCTGTTGCAAGATTTATTGAGGGCCTTGTTGGGTGGAAATGCATTGAGACAAAGGGTTGTTTTGAATTAAGTCAAAAGGCTAATATTGGGTGAATGTTTATAGCAGTGAATTTGTTCACATTGTTGAATTTACAGACGAGTTGAATCTTATGTGCTTATTTTTGTGTCATGTATTTATATTCACACAAGTTCTTCATTATATTTACCATGTTGAATACACATTGAAGTAGGCCATATTGGTCTATGCATGTTTTATGGATTTCTGTATGAAATTGGGAAATGCTTTATGCCTATCAAGGTAAATATCTTCAGAAATAAATATTTTTAATTACTGTATTGGCTTGTTTTTCCTTAGTCTGTGGCTCCGTGATCATGGAGGTGGATTGCCCCATGTACAAAGCTGACCTGAGTGAAGTGTGTGCACAATTGCCTTTCTGTCAGATAATCCAGATCACGGCAGTGAAAGTTTGTGCTAGATGTGAGACAGCAGAAGATACTTGTTCTAGCTGCAAGCTTGCTCATCAAATCTTCATGGCAAACTCTAAATTGGACAAATGAATTTATCCTGGAGCAGTCTTCTCACGTGTCTGATGTCTTTTTCACCCAGCAGTACAAATTATAGTGTTGGATGTACTATAGCATTAAAATATGGGCAGTAAGGGTTTGGGTATAGATGAACTAAGGGGGAAAATGCACACAGTGGAAAATGTGTGGGCTGTACTGAACTAGCAAATGTTACTTTTTACTATGTTATACTAGAAGTTTCAGCTCATTGCATGCAAGTTAAAGATGGAGATCTCAATGGAACCTCAATGGGCCCCAAGCCCAGGAAAGAGCTAGATCAATAGTTAAATTTTCACGTTTCCAAACATTGGCTTTAAATGGTCATACCTAGAAAGATGCTTAAAGCAAATAAATGGATTTAATAATCTCTGATCCTATAGGGGGGAAAAAAAGCACAAGAGTTAATCCATGGACAAAACTGAGTGGTTTGAGGTTTTTTAAAACAGAACTTAACAAAGAAGTACAATACAAGGAGTGTGACCCAAACACCGAAATAGTCACCATAGAAAATTTCTGAAATTGTTCTGGATTTCTTGTCAATATTCATAATATTGATAGTAAAGCCCATATTGTGTTTCCTTCACACTGTTCTGCTATGCTTTGGAGCAGTAATTCAGCAGGGAAATGACATTGCTGGCAATCCTGGTCTGACAGGAGTGCCTGGCCCAGGCAGCGGGAAGGAACTGGGAGCCCCTGTGCTTCTGCAAGGCAGGATGCAAAGCCGGAGCTGTCCTTTGATCTCTACATCACCCGCGCTGACTGCTCGGGATGCGCCTGGGTCAGTGACCTCTGTCAGGAGTGAAGAGACCTCACTAACGCTCCCTGGTTTTCCATTTCTTGCCCTGCCAGTGGTTGCCTTTGGCAGGGAAAATAAACAAGCAAGTAGTTGGGATGCTGCCTCTCACTCAGCCAAAGTGGCCGGTGAGCAGCTGGTGTGGGATGTCCCTGATAGGGAAGGGGCTGCGCATCAACATCCCCATCCCAGTTGCTCCTGTTTCCTCTCCTAGGAAATAGTGTGAGGAGAGGATCAGTTCTGAGAGTGGAAGAGCATTGCAGCAGTGTCTGTGCTCTTATTAAGGCTGGTTATTTGGATTTTGTAGGTGGCCGGCCTAAATGATGCTGTGGGTGGGCTTTAGTAGCCCAAATTCCTGGCTATCTGTTTAAGAGATTCTTGAGACACCATCCTAAAAATAAACCTGTTCCTTCTAGGGTTTACTCTGTTCATGCCTGGAGTCAAAAGCTGGCTTCCATTCTCCTTTCCTTCCCAGTAAACTGCATCTGCTGCTTGCTCATGCTGCAGCTTTGTGTAGTGATGGGCACTCACTGGCCTTTAGGCATGCCACGGGTTTGGCATGGTCCCTAGAGTTGTGCAAAGTAAGAGCCTGAGCCTCAATCAAAGAGCACGAGGAGAGCACTATGCCCTGATGGCAGGGGCTTGCAGGATTTGGGAAGAGTGGCAGGAGCTGTTTCATGCTGCTCAGCTGGCTTCAGGGACCTGCTGGTGTAAAGCAAGGGTGGAAGGGGATGCACTGCTGCTTCTGCACTCCCTGCCCCCCACACACACTGTTTGCCTTGTGGCATAAACTGCAGCTTACCCTGATTTGCAATAATGGGCTAGATTGAAAAAACAGAGTTTAGCAGTCTGTTTGTCTCATTGCATAAGCAAAAGGGAACATGAAGTATTTTATCTTAAGTTTGGCTCATGCACAATTACCAGGGTCTGTCCCAGAAGTTTGCTCCTTCTCAAAGCTCTATGGCAGAGAGAGATTCAGTAATGTAGGCTAGAGTCCCTGGTGAGAAAAGAGAGGCATAATATGTGCTGGGATTTATGGCACTGAACACAGAGCAGTGTAAAAGTACATTCTTACTTATAATAAACGACCTGAGTGAAAAAACATTCTACCTGAAGCCAAAGGAAACATTGTGCTGACTGCAGATGCAGGGCTGCAGAGTCAAGGCTCTTGTTCTTCTAACTAGAGCTAATCTCACTTCTCTGAAAAAGGGAACCTTCCATGACCATGATCTATCTCCTAGTGTGAGGTTCTTCTAATCCAGGATAAAAGTTGAGAAGCATAAAGGAAAGTGTATAGGGAAGAGGGACACCACTTTCCAGTGTGGCCCAAAAAACACCTGACATATGACTGAAATTCCATCTCACACCAAGAGCAAGGAAAAGCTCAGTTCCTGAGCCATTATCAAAGTGTATCTCCCTCTGATTTTTCTTGAGTTCAGTATGGCCATTTCTGGAACTGGAAAAGGTTTCACAGGAAAGGACAACTATTCTCCAAAATTAGGCTTGCTGTACTTATTTTTATTCAATGCTGACTTTAGTTCTTTCTTTCTCAGCTGGTTTATTTTCATTTTCTCTGGATAAAGGCTATTTTGACTATAGATCAAAACAAGGTATACAATAAAACAAAGCTCTGACGTGTGAGTCAGGCTTCAAGTCAGGAAAATACTACAATGCTACTGAAATTCTTTCCATCTTATCTACATAATTCTGACCTAATTTTTCCAGAAATGGCGACTCTAATCTGTACCACATTATCATGAACTGCCCCCAAATAATTCTTGCAGGATGTCCTAATGTTGCCTATAGAAGTTACCAAATACCAGCCTCTTTGTTCATGTTTCCTTACGTTAGGATAAATTTAGCCACCACAACACATTTCTATATTTACTAACACTGAATGAGCTGGACAAACCACTGTTTGAGTGCTATCTGATGTTTACTTTTTTCACACTCAACTGTTTGCCTCTGTGTATATAAAACCATATCAATTTTTACTTGGCCTGCATCAAGGCACTATTATTAGGCTCCTCGGGTAGAAATCCAGCTTCCATCCTCAGCCAATATCTTTATTTAATGTACTGTTCTTCCTTCGTGACCTAGGAAACAAAAGGACCGACTTTTTGATTAATTAGAGGAGAATGCTTGGAAGCTGTGGTGCTAAGCGTAAGTATGCAGAGAGACAGAAAGCTGCAGATAAAGTACGAAGATAGTGACGAGATCGTTTTTCCTGAGGTAAACATCGTGCAAACGACATTTCAGAACCATAGCCAGAATGAGTGTTCATGTCTTTCTTTATTTTATATCTCTGATCAAATCTGAGCTAGGTGAAAAATGATAGGGAAGCCTATTTTGCTCAATATGGTTAAACAATCAGTTGGTATGTCTTAGTGCCTGGGACAAGCTCCTCTGCTCTGATCAGGTCAAGGAGACCTGAATTCTGCCTGAAGTCCATTGGGCCGGCCAGCCAGCCAACAATTCCCTCAGCTTTAGAGGCATCATTTCTGCCAGTGCAAACAAGAGCAGGATTTGATCCAGAAAGACTTCCTTCTTTTTTGTATCACCATGCTGGGGACAAACAGACACTGGTTTGCTGATACTAGCCCAGGCCTTTAGTGGCTCTTGGTTTTCTTGGTCTGGGATTGGATGAGTTTTTTTGTTGTTTGGTTGGGGTTTTTGCCTCCCTGCAAGCATTTGCTAGTAATAAATTAGATAAATATCACTTTGGTAAGCAATAGGGCAGTTTGCCTCTGGCTCAAAAAAAGCTGCATTCAGAAATGGATGAGCCCCATGGAGTTTGTGGTTTCATTGACCTCTCCAGCTATTTCGGGGGCTACAGAAATGATTTGAGTTCATCAACTGTAATTCGAGCCCACAGAGTTGTTGTTGTGTTTTTCCCTCCAAGGAAATAAAATTTTAAAAAACAGCCCTAAAACTAACTTTTTTCCTAGCTAAAGGAAAAATGTACGTTATGTGCCAGTCACCAGAAACAAATCCAACTTCTAGTCTGGCAAGAAGAAAGCAGCACTGTATTTTGGTAATATAGGTTGGATGTATATTTTTCTCTTCCTTCTCCATCTCTCTTCACAAACGCAGTTCAACCCAGGACTTGATGAATTATCCACCATGAAAAAAAAAAAGAGTTCTCTAAAGACTTCTTGTGCAAAGGTAGCCATGTGCATTGAATGTCTTGGTGGGCCAGAACTTCTCCTCTTGTCATCCTTCTCATCTTTCTTTCAGTCCTATTGTTTCAAAAGATGGTTTCTCTTTTGCTTCTTATTTTAATCTTCTCATATCTCTAGCAGGAGTATGAAGCAGTGATATTCACAAACTAGACAGCAAACTAAAGTGGACAGAAAAGTTGGACAAATGGTGCATGCCATACTCTTATCAGAAATGTGCAGGCCTTTAAGCTGTGTGTTTGCCTGTGGGAGCATTTCCTTCGAGTAGTGTAAACAAGCACAGAAAGAGAACCGTGACACTCTGTGCTGGAGAGGTGTCTTGAGAGTGCTCTGTGGGTTTTTCCCTCATGACTCTACCTCTCATGTGACCTCAAAGGAGTCTCTCTTTCCTCACACGTGGACTGCCCAGCACATCCATCAGGCAGTTGACTTAATTATGCAGCAAGGCAAGCAGGGATCAAAGAACCCATGCTGCTGAAAAGAGGGATCATTGCTGGGCTGATCAGAGCCTGCTGTGCTCAATGCTGCTGCCACTGTGCCCTTTGGGGTACAGGAGACAGGGTGGCTGCGAGTCATAAGCCGCACCAGCAGCCCTGATCAGTCCCCTGGAAATGTAAACCTCCTGTCCCACATGGCTGCAGGTCCACCACAGGTAATGCCATGAGGGCTGCTTTGTTGTGTCAGCTGCTCTTTCTATAAGAACCATCTCAAAATGACCCCACAGGTCTTATCAGTACCTTACAGCAGATTTTTCTGAGAAAGTATCTCAGTTGGGAGTGCTGTCCAGTCATCCCAGCTTCCCTATGGATGGACTAAATGGGCATTACTCATGAGAGTTTGGAGGAGCACACTGATTTCAGCAACCAAAAGTTTTTATTGTATCAGCCATGTAGCAATAGCCTACAGCTATGAAATCCACAGACACCTCAGCAAAGGTCCATGTTTCTTCCATGTACCCATAAGAAGAACATTTTCTTAGTTTTCCCAGAAATTTTAATCCATTATCTTTCTAAAATCTTATGGCTTTTCCTGAGGACTTGGCCTGCTGTTTTTCCTTCTGGGTCATTATGTCATTCTCGGTACACATCCAGCTGGACACTTTGCAGCTATGTGCTTTCCAGTGGCTTCCAAATGTGCATTAAAGCTGTTAATTTAATTTTACTTCACCCTTAGTCTGCTTCATCATGAGCACAAGGACATCTTTCACCTGGCTGAAAAGCAAATTGTTCATGAGTGCCGTGCTTTGCCCTGAATTGGCGATAGTTTATAGATTGCTGGTTCTGGTGTTGACCCTTTAGGCAAGTCAGGAAGTTGGCTAGATATTACTATACAGGAAAAATTTATTCTTTGAACTCACCACTTTCTGCTGAGTAATTATTTTTCTCCAAAGACGTTTCTATAAATGTCTATACATGCACAGGGTTCAACTTTCCAAGCAAACTACAGTCTTTCCTTTATTTTTCTTTACACACAAGCATTTCTGTACTGTCCCTGTGACCAAACACAGCTTTTGTGAGCTGCTTCTGTATGAAGCTCTGATGGTAACTGTTTTTTCAGCCTGTGTTCCATGAACATTTGAAGAACCATGAAACGTAATTAAAGGATGCAAGTTCATATATGCTTTAAAACAACCTGCATATGTGAAATTCCTGGAACAGTTTGCCCTTCCATTGGAAATTCTTTAGTGGCCCACATTACAAATTAATTAAACCAGTGGTTATACATGGAAAGTATACTGGAAAAAAAAGTTGCAAAATTAAGCTCTCAGCATAGGAGAGTGCAGGATTGAGTCCAGCCACATAGCAAGTAAGAAAGGTACTGTTCTTAAAAAAAAAGTGATTGTATAAATACATTATCAGGTGTATGCAATCAGGTACATCAGGGAAAATTTGAGGCATTTACCAACCTGGCATGTGTACTTGTAGGCATGGAAATGTGTGTACATGAAATGTAACGTATTGCAGTGAAGGTCTTTTCAATGTTGTACAACACATTTTGTATCTACTATGCATTGTCAGAAAAGTCCAGAATCAAAGAGCTCTCTGCCCAGATATCTGTCTTTTTTATCCCCATTTAAACTAGCATGAGTTCTGGTCAGTATAGCCAAATTCTGTAGGTGCCTTGCAAAGGATGCTTTGCAAAGGGTGCAGTTGTTCTTAGCACCCAGACCAGGCGCTGCTGCACAGAATGGTTACTTTTCCTCAGGATTCTGATCTGTTCAAATCGCGCTGTCTACATTAATATTTTTTTTTACAATGAGGTCTACAAGGAAACAGTATATTTGCCCTCAGTTTTTCCTCTCTGGATGGACAGCACAGTTGGGAAGCTCTGAATGGTTTTTGGGCTAACAGACCACAGGTTTTGGTTGGATTTTTTTCTTTTTTCCTTCTTTTTGCTGCATTCCAATTTGTTTAGCTGCTTGGCAGGGATTTGACAGGGACATTGTTAAGGAGACAAAGAACCTGTGGCTGGGGTGACATTAGTGTGCTAAGAGATGCCTCCTTTTCAGCTGACAGCCTAACCAAATTGGATCAGGTATCAGAAAGACTGATGGAACACTGGAGGACATGAAATATTTAGCAAATGAGTGACCTGCACATCCTACCTGGCCCTGGCTACAGTCACAACTTTGCAGGGGAGCTGATGCAGAACTAGCCTTCTCTCTCCACCTGACAAGCTCAAACAACTGATAAATTACCAGAACTAATTGTTGCCTGACAAGCCTTTGATCCCTGGAAGAGTCAGTTTATAAATGATGAGCTCTTTTTACATGCCACTGCTGATGAAGCTGTTGAAATAGCTATAAAATCAATAATCCCTGCTGTCTAGGGATCCTTTAGGTTTCTTCCATTTATTCAGGAGACTGTTCAAAGTGTCTGCAAATGCTCATTTCCGTCTCTTCCCAGCACCCTGCCCAGAGAATGTCAGGCATTGCTGCAGAAATGAGGCTTGGGAAGGGGAGACAGGGAAAGCATCTGAGAAGCAGGTCAGTCTAGATGAACACTGAGTAGGAAGCAGGACAGTCCCCAGATCTTACTCTTAGCCCCTTGGGATGGTCTCTCCAGGAAGAGAAAATTGTTAAAAACTAGGGCAGAAAGGCAAGGTGGAAAAATTTTGGATGATAAGCAGCATGGGAGGGAATGTCAGCATTTTAAAAGTGGCAGTGAAATAGAAATCACACTTATGGCTCCCGGTGTCCAACCTCTACGAGGAGCCCAGCTGGTCTGTTTCTGAGGACATGCTGCCTCTGCCAGAGACAGAGCTCCCCACTGCCAGCACATGTGTTCTTCACCTGCTGCCATCTGGTTACAGCACAGCAGAGAGCTGGGGTACAAAATTCTGCTATGGTCTCAGCTGCATGTGGCCCAAAATGGCCAGAGTCCACCCCACTCAGCAAAGATTGTACTTTATGGTTGTGTTCAGTGCAAAGTCAGCGCTGCTGATCTGAAAGAGCAAGCCAATATTTATCCAAACAGAGTCCCTTACAGGCAGGATCTCATGTGCAGAATTTGGTCCTAGACCTGTCCTGCAAGAGCGTGTTGTGACCACAACACGATGATGGAGAACTCAATGAAACCTTGTCTTTGGGCTGTTTGAGCAGGCTGCTGATGCTTTCACAGCAGACGCCTTTGCAGAGTGGTCAGGATGCTCCAGAGGTCATATTTCTCTTGTGCAACCATTTGACAGCTTCCTTTTCATCTCTGATGAGAACAGCTAACTAGCAAAATGAAACACCACTACCCAAGCACATGCACAAGGCTGGATCTACAGGAAGTGTTGGCTGATGCTTCACTTTCTGTTCTTTCCTGAAAGCTTGTACACAAATATGAGGTTTTGTAATGAGGTTCAGTGTGGTTACTCCAAAGCCATCTGTGGCCTGGTCACCAAGGCTTGTCCTCGTCACAGACAGAAGAGGTGCTTCCTAAGAGTGAAATTCCCCTGTGGTGTCCTCCAGACTGAGGAACACTTGGGCTGGGTCACAGCATCAGTTACAGAAAGGAATAACTGAGACATCATTAGCTCTAACTAGCTGTTACTGAGTGAATGAAATGGCTTATATAGTGAAATCCTGCTCTTGTCCAGGCAAATTCTTCACTGTCTTACTAACCATGGAATTTCTCCAGACCTTCAGCCTGTAGTAGCATGCAGGCGATCCACAGGGAGTCCCTTCTTCAGGCCACAAGGCCTCAGGGCTAGGAAACTTGGTCTGGAGGACATCCCTAACCACCATGTGCTCTAGGGTACTGCATCTGAAAGAGGCAACAAGACAGAGGTGAGAATGGTGCAAGAGTGAAACAAGAACGAAGAGACAGTCTGTACAGCCTCTTGCAGCAAGTGCCTTTCTGACACTAAGTGTCCTAGGAAGCTCCCAACAAAGAACTGCCTTCCAAAACAGGAAGGCTCTCAGCAATGCATCAAGATGAGCAGAGCAGGGTGATCAGCTCAGAGTTCTCAACCTGGTATTAATTTAGTGGCAATTCAGTAGTGAGCAGTTTATTCTCAGGATGCTCTTCACCCTGAAGTACCATTACGCTTCCCAGCTGAGTAAAGGGTTTAGACACAGATATATTCTCAGATTAGCATTTGCTAAGAAGCTGTGAGGGTGGAGCAAAGGAGAGGTACAGCCAACCTAATTTTATGAGAAATGGTTAAGTGCAAAAGTCTAGGGGATCTTCTCCAAGGAAATGAGATTGTTCCCAAGATATTATGCCATGTGTAAATGATAAAAGAGGTGGGCATGAGGTTGATATGGAGACGCCAGAAATAGGATGGTGGGAAAAATATGCAGGAAGGATCTACTGGCAATCCTCATGGAGTAGCATTTGAGGGATGAAACCATACTAAACAGAGGAAAATGTATGCCATATCTAATTTGCTTAAGAGAATATGAAATTCTCACAGAAGAATAGCAAGACAGTATTTACCAATTGTTTTCCCATAGATAAATGACAAACTTCTGATATGTTACTAGAGGTAAGCAGGAACAAGATGTACTGTATGACAGCTGTACAATAAACTGAAGGTGTGGTAAAGAAAATGATATAAAGGAAGCTCTTGGGAGGAGAAACTTCTCATCTTAAGCTTAGTTTCTAGGACAGGCTTAAGTAACATGAATTAACTCTAGGTTATCCTGAGGAGGTAACAAGACAAAGGGAAGAAAGAAGCAGGAGGGAAGTGAGGCTGAGGAGAATTTGATTCTCATGAAATGTTGAATGAGTCTAGCTCCTGCAGCCTGGCCTACCACCCTCACATAGCTGGGCTGACTGAAGAGGAAGAGATTATCAGTTTCGACTACCATACTGAGAAAAGAAAAAAAATTCTTTGTGCTCTTTTCTGACTTAGTCAGCTCTTTAAAGAACTTGTCACACCCAGATGTTATTTATATCTCTTTCAGGACAAGTTTTCGTTGGGAAATCTCCTCTGAAATAAAAAATGAAAGAATAAGCTAACTCAAGGACAAATTTCAAGAATAAAATTATCAGAAATTGGTAATTTTAGTATAGTTAGAAAGGATGTAGAAACAGCACTGAAGTTGTTGGTTTCAATAGCTTTGGAGTATATGCCAGGATCTCGCTGTAGATCAGTTCTCACTGTACTCACTCCCAGTTTGAAGAAACCTTGTGAATGCATTCCATGTGTGACTACCATCAGAAAGCCAGATCATTTAGACAGCACTGGCATTCCTCAACAGAGGTGGTTTAAGACTATTTCTCAATGTGAGTTTGACTGGCGAGAAACTCAGGAGGGGTCAGCTGAAGCTTTTTTATGTTATATCAAACATATAGAAAGGAACAGGTCCCAGCTCACAGTGCTCTACCCTGAAATCTGTGGATGACATCAGTGAATAGCTATGCTATCTTTGAGCCAGGTGGGTACTGAGTCAAACCTAATGAAGTGGCTTTCTGTGCTGCAGAGGGAGAACAAAGTTGTGAGATGGGGCTACCCTGATTTGCATCAATTTCTCATAAATCTTTGACAGCAGAGGGTACTGCCTGATGAAAAAAACCCCTATTATAATGGCAAAAAATTGCTCTCCTCAGGTCTCCAACATTCACATCCAATCATATGTGAGATGTGTGTCTACTGCTCATTCGGGTAAACTGAAATATTGTTTTTTTCTTCACTGGATCAAGGTTACAGGCATCTTCTAAACTGATCTTGACCTCTCACTACAGATTAAAGCAAAGGAGAGGAAAATAATCTCTCTTTTGTGCTGTTACAAAAAACTGCACATAAACTTCTGTTGACTTGTCTCCTAATCCAGAGACCTGTATACAGCTGCGAAGATGGAGCAAGCTCAGCTTATGTCCTATTTGTTTCATGAGCAGTTTAACTGGTAGACATGCTGCTCTCAAGTTCACTCATGCTTGTGTTTTGCAGCATTGCAATGACACAAAAAGCTCAGCTGAGGTACAGGGAACTCTGCTACTCCTTGTTGGTGGTTTTTGTTGAAAAGGTTGGGGCAGTGTCTGTGGACTTGCATGAAGAGTGACAGTAAAGATGGCACTTGCTAAAAGTGACTTTACTGTTCAGACAGCAGCTTCTAACACATCCTGGGCACTACCACTAAAAGCAACAGAAGGTGGTTAGAGGGATAAAAGACATGGTCGGCATTCATGTCCAACCAGCCCAGTTTCTGCAATATTTACAACCATGGGAAAGAGCAGAAGAGAAAAGTTGACAGGGACTGTGGAAGTTACAGACCATGATTCCAGATGTGGTATGAGAAGTCCAATGTACTTGAGGTACAAGCTGGCTGCAAATGATGGGACTAAAGCATCTTAAGCAAGCCCTGCCCCTGTTGTATTCTTCAAGCCCCATTGACATCAATGAGACTTTGTCCTGTGCAAAATAATATCACAGATGACTTTTCATATGGGCTTCAAGAATTCATTAAACTAGGGTGCAAAAAGCTAGACAGATCCAGCCCCACCATTCATAGCTCCCAGTGAAAAGCACAATTGATAAGAATTTATGTCACCATTTTCCAGCTGCTCATACCAAGCCTTCTGTACTTGTCTGAGTAATACCAGCATTTTTTCAGTGTTGATACATCTCTGTTTCCAAGTTTATTGATTTATCCTTCAAGGACCTAATTCTGCAAACGTGTTCAGTTTGCCATTCAGTTCAGATACTAACAAGTGACCGGGATAGTCAGTTAAATTGAAAGGGAAATTTGAGTCTTCAGCCTTGGCCCCTAAATGCTTGCAGTGACACCTTAGATGCATATAACCATATTTTTTCTGTAATATTTCAGTCAAAAAGTCTGATCTGGACTAATTTGCTTGAGAAACCTGGTTTCAAGTTCTCATTCTTCCTCCATGGTTTCCCTGGGTTGCATCATAAAATATACATTTCACTATGTAATTTTGCATTCAGACATAAATGAAAATTGGTGTGCAAAGCTGAGTGAACTGAAACACTTCTGTGTTGCATTTCCAACATTCAACGCTGTTATGCGAGAGAACTGGTGAGAAATGGAGGCTATTGTAAAAGAAAGATTTCAGTACCACAGCCCTTAATTTGGAGCAAAGTAATGCTGACATAAGACATAAAAATATTTTCCATTGTGAGTCAGGTGCCTTGGCCAAGTCTGGAAAGAACTGAATTCTTTCTCTCTTTATGTTTGAAAATGAAAAAATGTACTGTTATCAGGACTTGACATAAAAATAGGCGCGTTTTATTTAATGTGTCAGCACTCGCTTCTTTTACAGCTCTGAAGAATTCTGAGTGTGTTTTTTCTGACTTGCTAAGTTTCCAGTGCAAATGAGTTACAACTCAAGAACTTGATATTCAAGGTTGCTAAAATTTTGCAATTTTGTGGCATATGAATGCACCATCTGTTCTTCCTAATAAGTAGCTATTTTTAAATTATATTTTGTATGGTTTTTGCTATTTTTTGATAGAAGGTCTATGAAACAGCTTAGTATATTCTGACACATCAGACAGAAATAACTTCAAAAGAGTATTGATGCATATTTCTCTCCAAATACACAAGTATTCAGTCACATTGATTTATTCATATTGTATGTTGTTTAGCAGATATTGACACATTTACAAGAACTCATTTTCAGTGGTTTATTTAATAGAGCGGGTGCATGATTTCAAATAAAATACTTTTATTAGGTATTTGATCCTCTGGGAAATTAATAATAAAAAAAAAAAAGATGGCTCAAAATTTGGGTTTCAAAACACTTCTCTGATTTTTTTTGATGAAATGGGAGAAACAGGCCTTTTTCTACCTGAACCCTCTCCTACGTCATTATTTTCCTGTATATTCTTTGTTCTTATTTTCCTCTTTGTTTCCTTTTTTTTTCCTTTGCCATTAAATGGTTAAATGTGGGGAGAGGAGAAGAAAAGAGGGATAAAAGTTGAGAACAGAGAAGGGAGAAAAGTTTAATTCCTGGTTCGTTGCTTAAAATAGGACAGCTTGTTACAATTATCATCTCCCTTGTTGCAATTACTGGTGTAGCAACAGCAAGTTTTTAGAGAACTGATAGGAACAAGTCGCTGTATTGCTACCATGCCTCAAGGACTCTACTCCTATTTTAGGCTGCCTTGATAATTTTACCTAAATTGGTGGGAGACCTGGAAGTTTGATTTGACACAGCTACATGAAATTCAGCTTTTTGAAGAACTCAGTTTTCAGGGAAAACGAGACAAACTAAGGGCTCAGTCTTGCCTCTCCCTTTTCCTCAGCTGGCTGTGTCTCTCTGTTTCAGTCTTTGGGAAGGCACCGTTGCTCCTCTACTGCATCCTTCATCCTGTGCCTTGTCCTTCTGTTTGGGATAGTGTCAACAAATACTTGGAAGCTGGATTCCACATGGAGAAATACCCTTGCCCACAGGTCCTCAGGGATGCCCACAATCAGCAGATGCTGCAGGCAGCCTACCACACCAGCAATGGGACCTGCCCAGGTCGCTGTTCAGTGACATCAGAGGAATGGGAGGTGTGTGGAGGAATAAATCAACAGACCTCAGAGAATTGGAGAAGTGAGGCAGGGATGCAACACACCCATCTACACATTGAGCTGCAGCACTGATGGGAACCGGAGGTGAGGAACTTGGGAAAATTAGGGCATAGAGCATCTATCTTTCTTCAACTTGCCTGGAATATGTCATTTCCTACTCAGCCTGCCATTTCACAGCTGTGACTTTTTCATAGTGTTTTTTTCGAAAGAAAATAGGTCTGGCCCCTCAAGGGGACTTACCACAGTCCAGCCCCAAGTGCCCCCCTCTAGCTGCTCTCTCTCTCTCTCTCTCTCTTCCAGCTGTCTGTCTCTTGGTTTTAATGAACTGAAGCCATAACAAAGTCCAGACAACACAAGGGCAATTCAGTACTGGATTTCTTTCAACAGTGCTAATTCCTCTGGCCTTTACAGGGGCATTGAACCAGAAACACACCTCAAATGGGTAGAGGGTAAAACAACCCAAACAAACAAACTGGAAGGTTAAAGAAAAGATAACCTGTGCCTGTTCTTGGGAAAGTAGAGTGTTTTCTTCCATCTCAGTTCACGCCGTAGCCAGGCAGGCCAGGACTGCTGGTACTGGGTAGCTCACCTATGAAAACAAATATTCTCTTGTTGGATAAAGTGCCACACTGTTGATATTCAATGCCTTTTCAGGTTTTAAGGCTCTCCAGACCAAGTAAAAATCAACCAGGCTAATTAGGATGTGCAAGCCTTTTGTCCTGGTTGTGTTTTGTGTACCAATGTACATATAAGAAAGCAGGACCTCCAGGACAGTGCAAGAACATGAGAGAAAGAGACAGAGAGAGACCGAGAGAGAGAGAAGAGGAGATGAGCATGTCAATGTGCAACAGGCAAATAAATCTGTCTATGTGAGCAACAAAGAGAGACCAAGGAGTCTTTTCTTATCACTGAAGATATATTAGAAGATTTCTTCTTTTAAAGAATGACCAGGATGAGACATGATTAAGAAATAAGGATAACAGGGCATTTAATTTTTATGACTCATTCCACTGAGCTATATAAATCATGTTGCCTGTGCATGACTTAATCTGGAAATGATGAAGAGAGATAACAGATAAGAACACAACTCAGCAGCTACTGCAAACTGATACTCAGGGCTGTAGATTTCCTTCCCAGCTGGGAGTCCGGCATACCAAGTGACACTGCATGTGCTGCAGGAGATTCTGTCTTACCCAGAGGAAAAATGCCACCAAACACAGCACAGGTTGAGATACAGCAGCTACAGTGCTCTATCTGCCTCTGTGCAGCAGTGCCTGGCTCCCACCAAATCCAAGCTCACCAGAGGCTGGGAAATAAAAACTGCCATCTCTTACAGACACCAGCCACAAAATACTGTGACTCACAGAATGCTGGCCCTGCTGGGTGCTGTTCAAAATCTGGCCAGCCTTTGGCAGCCCTGTGGCAGGTTGCCTGCTACTGCAGGGCATTATCTTCAGGCTACCCATAATTTTTGGACAAGAACTGACTCAGTGTTAAGATATGCCTCTGTAATCTGTAGGAAATCTGTCTTGCCTGAGATCATCAACCCAGTCTACACAGTCTGACAAAGAGTTCTTGGGGCAACGGATTAACGCTTTCTCAGTTCAGCTGGGACCTGACAAAGTATCATGTAAGGAAATTATTTCTAATGCCACTGCCGGGTTTCCATTGTACTCTTTCTTGCCAAAAGAGGACTCTTCCGGATATACAGGCACAGACTGCTATATAAAGATCAGCAGTTTTTTGGAAAACAGCACAGCTCTTCACTGGTGAAAAATGCTAGTCTCCTTCCCTGGACATAATCAAAAGCTCTCTGGACACAATTCTGAGTAATGTGCTCTAGGGGACTCTGCCTGAGCAGGGAGGTTGGACCAGGTGACCTCCAGTGGTCCCTTCCAACCTCGCCCTCTTTGACTACGAGCTTGTCTATGGACTCTTTCATAAGCCTCTAAGTCTAGGGAGCCTACATGAAAACTAGAGCATACAAAAAACCAAAATCACTTTATTAAAGTGCAAGTCTACAACTCACAGGCAAGGTTCACATGCAAGGTTCACATGCAAGGAGGATTCATTCATGCCACTTACTACATTTCTGAAAGGCATGCACTGACCAAGAAAAAACAAAACCCTCTAAAAACAGGAAGGAAGCTCTTTTTCTAGATTGAAATACGCCATTTTGATGCACCTAAAATTGATAGGAAAAAGTCAACTTGAGTGCAGAGATTCACCAAGGCAAAACAGTATCCATGTTGTTACTGAGCAAAACAAACCAAGATGCCTACTGCTTTGTTTCTAGCAGTGAGCATTTTTACATTGATAAAATTCTTATTCAAGGGCATGAGCCAGAACTGTGACCCCCATGACACTCCAGGTTTACACATTGTGTACTGACAGAGGTCTGCACTAGCAGGATGAAAAAAAATAAAGCTTTTCTTACACAGCAACAAGTTCCTACACAGCTGGCTCAGATGGATGGTAACATAAAAACATAAGGGCTCTGGCAAGGGAGACTCAGACCTGTTTCTCTTCACTGTTTCTCCAGAATGTGTTTGATGAGCACATCCCAGATGTGTTTCTACTGAAACACTGGGGCTGGTTGAAGGCTCAGCTGTTGCCTTGCCTCTAGCTGTCTGAAGTGAAGCTGACAAATTCACTCGGCTGTGCCAATCGGGGGAGCTGCGAGGCTGCTGTCAGGACAGCCAAACACAGATCTGGGATCTGCTGGGAAGACAACTCCTAACGACTTCCTCCTATCAGGAGCCTCAAACCCAAAAATCTTCTTGTTTGTGAAGTGAGGAGGTGTAGCTTTTGGTTCTATTTCCCTCATTATGCAACAGTGACCTGATTCTCCATTAAAAAGAAATAATTATACTTTGTTGAAATGCTGCTGTTAAGTGGAAGACAGCACTGCCAAGAGGATGCACAGAGCATGTCTGTAAGCACAAACATATACAAAAATACATTTGCATGCATTTGTAGATATTTATGTGCATGCATATATATAAATATGTGTGTATATGTGTGTATGTGTATATTGCTGCTCTGTAGAAAACCTGGCATAATTTCAGCATCAGCTAAGCACATACCTGGCCCACACTCGAAGAGGCCACTTGTGTTCTGCATCACAAACATGGTAAGAATGCTTTGACCTTCCTGTGTCCAAACTGGGTTTATCCTTGCAGAAAATACACACATGAAAAATAGAGGCAGAGAAGAAATATGAAAGAACGGAAACAAGATGCTATTTGGGAGAACAGGGATTTGCATGGTTGACACCCTTTTGGGGCCCCCTGACTGCTTTCTTAACCTCCTAATTTTTTTCCCCCTAAATTGTTGCTATTTCAGCACAAAATCTGAGTCTGGGCCCTATTAATGACATTGAGCAATTTTGGCTTTGCTTGAACTTCAAATTCTTCACCGGAGGAATTTCACTCCTTTGCAGAAATGACAAAATGTCATTCTTGATCAAGGATACAAGTTTCAACAAATGGTGTTGGGAGTGTTATCCTGTGTGAATGGCAAATATGAGAGCCTTGCACACTGTCAGAGCTTTGCTGTCATCCTGATCTGTTGTGTTTCTTCTGAGAAAACTGTTATCTGTCAAAAGGTACCTCAGCTACCTTGTTGGTCTCACCTGTGTCACAGAAACAGCTGCTGTGTGTGGTTCTCTGCAAGAAAGCAGCACACATGTTGAGGGGTTTTGTGCTACTTTGCCAGAAACTGAGCCTTTTCACCAGCTAACTGTCCCTCCCAAGAAATGTCAGGCTCAATTTCCTTGTGGACAGCTTATACATACAGTCAGAGTTTTCTAGTTCTCTGTTTCACCCCCTGAGTATCCTCAATCCTACTCGAAATTATATCAGTTAGCCAAGCACTCTGCTACTACTTTTCCAGGTATTTTGAGACTTCCAACAACACCTCCTTTCTTCCCCATGTTGCCTAAGGCTCACAACACTGAAGTTTCTACCACCTCCTTTGGGGATTCCCTCATTTCAGGAAGATTCCCAGAAAACTGCTTTCTTATCTGGTGTTGCAAGAAAAGCCTTATGTTACAAAACAAATATGGGGAAGAATCAAAGGTGGGATTCTTCTTCTCTGTTTCTGGTTTTTAATATTAAGAGTATATATATATATTATCAGTCAATGATTCAGACATCACTTTGTATGATTTTTTAAATTTGTGTTTGTAATTTTTATTTGTATCACCTTTAATGATATTTATTTGTATGACTTTTAGTCTTTTAGCTAACCTTTGCCTTACAGTAATTTAAAGTAAAAATAAAAATTAAATTCTTTGTCCAACACACATGATTTGGTAATCTGGGAAATATTTGTGACTGTCATGTATGACCTCAGCAAATTGCCTTGGGGAGAGCTACCTGAAGTTATTATGCTGGGGCTTGCACAGGTAAAGAGCCAGCTCTGCTCTCTTTGGGAGGTCTGAAATGTGTTGACTCAAAGGCCGTGATGCAACAGCCTTGAGGAGGAGCAGAAAGCACCCTGCTTGCCTGCACCTCCCTGCTGTCACCCAGATCAAGTTCCACTTGGAAGGCTGAATCCAGAAAGGCACACAGGTACCCTCAGAGCAATGGGAACAAACATTATTAGCTGGGACAGCCTGAATTTGAGGTGAGCCTTTTTGCCTACACCCATGATAAAAAAATCTCCGATTTTCTGGCTTTTTCTGTGCTGCTTCCAAAATGACACAGATTACATGTGGGTACAGGCTGACTGCCTATCATTCCACATGGTGACTTACGCTGAACAGGACGTGGTAGCTAAACTGCCTAACTGCTTAACAGAGTAACGGGAAGGACCTTTTCCAGTTGAACTTTGTAGGGGAAACTTGGTATATATGAGTAAAACATGATTGTTTGAGTTGATTTGATATTTAGCTTAAACCCCAACACAATCTTAAGGCATCCCTGAATACCACTGCAGTTCTGCTGCCTTCACACATAGATCACCCTCAAGGCAAGTAATGAGACATCAGCAACAACAAGAAGCAGTGAGGATCCATTCTGGGTTGTTTTTTACCTGAAAGATGGCTATAAAATAAGGACATGAACTTGTCTTGTGCAGTTAGTTAAATCACTCATGTGGCCAGCAGCAAATGTTCAGGGAAAGTGTGCAGAACCAGGCAAGCACACAGCTGCCTGCCTCCTATGCCAGGATACTTCTACCTTCCATCAATTCAATTTATAGTGACATAGCAGGATTCATTTTTGAAGTCTTTTTTTTTTTTTTTCTGTGAATTGCTTTATCCCTTTGTCACAAATTGTAGAGTGGTAAGGAGCTCTAGAGCTTGGTTATGCTTGTCAAGAGAAGTACTTTCTTCTGTTTGTCTTAAACTTCTGCTTGCTAAATTGGTGTAGTATCTGATAGTGTGTCAATACGAGATCATCAGGAAGTCTTTTATGGTGGCTGAAATATCATAGACCATTTTTCCAAGTTCTACGCTCGGATCTCCAAATCTGCAATGTGGTTTTGCCATCAGCAAAGTGTATGGTGGATGCCAGAAGTTAATTTGTTAGTGTGCATACACACAGCTATACATGCTACACTCACAGGTGAAAGAACAAACAAAACCCATTGTGTAGTAAACGTAGTGTAAAACAGAGGTGAACACAGACAGTCCCTTGTCCGATGTAATTCCTTGCAGGAATTCCTCCTATGAGCTGCTCTGTCACTGTGCTTTGGAGCCTGGATATGTTGAGTTTAATTTCTTTTCTAAGAACAGCAGACAACAGGATAGAGTCCACACCTGGGAGGTTTTGGAAAGGTGAGCAAAGGCAACTTTTCTGAGTTGAGTGCTGTGCTCTGAAAAAGTATTACTCCTTGTCCATAGACATCGCTAGCCCTAAGCACACTGGCTGACAGCTTGTCAAACACCAGATGGATGCAACCAGCTAATCATAGCTGGTAAGAAAAGTTACTAAATACAAAAGCAACTGAGACAGCTCCATTGACTGTTATGCACTAAAAAGATAGCTGGGTTAGGGGGTCCAGTGAAAGCTTAGCACAGCAAAAATATTCACAGCAGGCCGAGGGGACCCTTGTGCCCAAGCCCTTGTCATCAAAATCAATGCAGTGGCACTTGTGACTTGCATGGTGTCTGTCCTCACCTTGGAAAATCTCAGTCCCTCATGGACCAGGGCTAGGGTAAGAGTGGTGAGTGACAGCTGATTTGTATGTTCCTATCTTTTCAGATATCATTCTGAGTGCCTAAATTTATATATTTTATTTATGCTGCCCATGCAACACCTCTCCAGAGAGAGGGAAGGAGTGCCCACGTTCATTAGATGCCAATTCCATGGCCCGCATAGACAAAACCTGCACTCAGCAGTCCCCTCACTAGTATTTCCAGGATCTCCTGTAGCAGAGTTCATCAAAGAGTTTTGTGCTGGAGGACAGGGAGCACTGCTTTGAGACTCTGTGCTCTCAGGCTAAGCTGCTCCTCACTACAAAGGAGGAGTGGTGTTGACAGGGCTGGTTTCCCAGCTGCTGAAATGCAAAGCTTTGCCAGTTTGCATAGGAAGAGAAGACCAGCCAGGTCCCTGTCATCACAAACAAGCCAAGCAGTAAATGTTTAATCTCAACAGGGCCCTAGAGCATCACCTCCACATGCCACTGACTGTTAGAGGCTTCAAAAGAGTTTCCTAATACCCTCTGACAAACTAAGACCTATGGTAAAGACTGAGAGCCCATGCAAATAATGTAGCATGTAAAGGGAGGAGACCCATGGGAAGCCCAAGTGCAGAAACAATGATGCACTAGGAAAATGTTACTTAAAAGTCTGAAAGGTCCCTAGGAAGCAGGTTATAGCTTACACTCTACAGAAGAAAGCAATATTCCTTTCCCAGCATGGTCTTCCTTGGCCCCCAATAAAGTATTTGGCTTAATCCAGACATCATGAACAACATGCAAAACACTAATGTTTCTTTCAAAAGAATGTCTAGCAACTGGTGGCACTTGCAGCAAAGCACTGCCCAAAGGCTCTTCTTGGCACTTGCTTCAGTACCTCTCTACACATACTCTGTACCTTGACTGCAGAACAGTGGCTGGGGAGCTGCACACTGTGCAGCAGGAGGCAGTTCTCCATCAGACTGGTTCCAGCTTGTAAGGAACCTCTCCCATGTTGGCTTAAAATAGCATTCCTACAAGCTCCCATCATCTGCAGGGGCAATCTTGTGTTGGAACAAGCAAATAATGGGAATGGTCTTCCCTTGACTCCTGTGCCCTCTGCCTTTTTTCTGTGCTCAGTATTTTTCTCAGCCAGGGCCAATGAGTAAGTTAACCTAGAGAACGGGATGCACTCCGTGCCCAACCACAGCCCTCTTCTGCGCCAGCACCTCACAGTGATGCAACACCTATGAGGAAGAGAGATGCAGTCATACAGCTGATATGTGTCTTTTTAAGAATAATCAAAAAGAATAGACATTTTACAGTGTTATCTACAAAATGCCTGAGTGGGGGAAACTCACAAGTAGTTCTTTTCTTTCTTTGGGTGTGAAGAGAGAGAACAAGCATTCCCTTCTTTCCTGTATTCACATTCCATCTAGATTATCCTGTAGTCCTTGCCTGTTAACCTCAGCCTTGGCTACAGCACTCCCAGACCACAGTGATGGCCCAGCAAAGGGCTTGGAGACAGGAGGCAGGGGATTGGCATCACCTACCATAGCCGGTGTTCAACATACGCTTCATTCGGCTCCTACTGCTCTGCCAGCCTTTTTGAGGATACTGGGGCCCATAACCACTTCTGCTCAAGGCTGAGTAGTCAGTCATCCCCAGCCCACCATGTCAGCTCCTCTACAGAGATCTTAAAAAGCAAGAGAGCTTTAACTGTGCAATGTTGCTGTGGAATAAACATCTTTATTCCAGTTGAACACAGAGGGAAACCAAGGAACAGTGGAAGCATTTCTTTTAGTGGAAAGCTGCTTGCCTAGTGAAGCATGCCTTAACTTATTCCAGGTTTGATCTGCATAAAATTCTTATAGTGGTGGGTTTTCAAAGTATGCTGTAATCTAGAGGCCAGAGGGAAAAAAAAGTTGACCAGTGGCAAGATCTGAATGGGAGCTGGAAATCTTTTAAAAGGTGGGGTTTTTTGCCTTTGAAGGGATCTTTGCAGTGATCTTTGGTTCAGGCTATTTATAGCACTTTCACAAGGCTGAGCATTTTTGAAAATGTCTTGCTGCCTTACAGAAGTGACATTCCCATGCTTGCTGTAAAACACCAGGGAGGATCCTCAGAACACTGAATCCCTTGGGACACCTTGTCACAGTGCACAGTCTGAGAGAAGGTATCCCTTTGCTCCAGATCCATAGGGACACTAGGTTATGTTAAATCACAAGTGATTTTTTTTTTCCCTTTAGTAGACTGCTTTTTCACATTTTAGACTAACCTACATTAAGGAAAGAAAAGCAAAAAAAACCCCAAACCACAAAACCTGGCACAAGATCTATTATAAATAATTCAGAACACTCTGCACAATTATATTAAAACCATTACTCCTCAAACAAAAATGGGACCAAAAAAGGTCTAAATGCCTGATTGTATACTTTCACAGTGACTCTCTGTACCATATCTTGTACTACAAGTTCTCTCAAATGCATTTTCCAGTGTACTTTATCCTGACCTGTCATTTTTTGATAATTTACTGGTTCATTCCATGACCTTTCTTTCATCTTTTAATATATATGTGAATTTCCTGGATAAAGGCAAATCACTATTAGATCATCATCTGTCTTCACATCATGAAAGTAAATTCCTTGCCAATGCCAGCATTAGTTGTCCACAATCCATTAATCCAAAAAGCTTAGAAAAGGTCAGTTTTTAAGCTAATAGTATAAAACCCACATAATATAACATTCAGATAGAAAGTTTAGGAAGTCTCTTTTGCAACTTAATTTAAATCCCCTGTAGACCACAATGTCTGGATAAGGCCCACAAAAGATTAAAGACACTGGAGGACCTGATTTTCTAACCCATTGCATTTTCTATCCCCGTGCAAATCCACACAAATCTTTACCTCTTTGAAGTCACTTGCAAATCTCTTGGTCTTTTCAATAGTACTTACAACTTCACTTCTGGTAATTACATCAGCCTGCCACTGTGGAACATCACTCCTGGGAAATGTTAATAATATAAAGCTGGCCACCGCCAGATCCTCTTTGTACCAAAGCCGTTTAATTTAAGTAGTTTTTTCTTGTCCTTGTTAAAGACATGAGGATGTTACAGGCTTCAGAGTTGCACAAATCGTTTCAGAAAGGGACAGGCTGATCCTTTTAATAGGAGTTTGAACCCTTACAATATGTTTCAGAGAGCAGAGCACATCCAAGCAGTCACCCCGAATGGATCTTCCTTCTCCAAGGTATGGCTTTCCTCACGCTCTTGGGATTGCTTTGACTCTTACTGTGCACCCTCTTGGCTCAGCAGTAAGTGGAATACAATCAGGGAAAGAAAGTAGGTCACTTTCTATCAGCACCTGGGCACCCTGGTAAATCTTTCCTTCATGAAGTTCTCCAAGTAAATATTATGGAGTGGCAGGTAGAGTTGGCTAAGGAGCTAATGCTCATCCAGGGGTACTTCCCATTGCTCACATAATGAAAGGCCATCTTCTCATGGCAGCTTGACAGACAAAGAAAGGGAAATAGAAGATGAAAAATGAGCTGAAAAATGAGTCCCCTGGTTTCGCTGATAAAATTTTCAAGCAAAATATTCCATTAATGGAAACACTGTCAGTTGGGGTTTTTTTTGTTCTACTATATTTCTCCATTAAATCTAGATGCAGGTACAAATGCACAAAGGAAAACCAAGCAAAATTAAAGATACCGTTTCACTAAACTTCTGAGGTTTCTGGTGAGAAAGTTCAGTTGCAAACACTGAATGCTCCCCTGTCTGCATCATCAAGCTGTTGTCCAAGATGGAATTCACTGTAATCCCATTGCTGAGCATTGCCCACAGGCTATCTTCTCCAGCAACAATGTGCCTTCCTCTTTAAAATGGCACGTTTTTGTGGCATGGCAGGTTTCTAAAGCAAAAAGCTTCTTGTGTGCTGAAGGCTGCTTTTACTCTTGCTATTGCCATTTCTTTTCTCCATGGGGGAACTGTTGACAGAGTAGATGATAAGTCAAAGCCCAGATGATGATCTAGGTGTTGACAGATAAGATCAACAGGTTTGTTGTCTCAACCAAGGCGCTGTTTATCCAGTACAATGGTGGGCTAATTTCACTGGCACAGGCTCTGTGATAATGTCCTGCCATAAAGGAATTATTACAATTCCACCTGAAAGCCAGGGCTGCTTCTCCCTCTCCCCTCTCCCTCCCACCATTTCTTCCCCTCCCTGCCAGGTAAATTCAGCTGACATTCCAGACACAGAGATTGCAGGCTTTGTGGTTTACTTTGACCCACAGGGTGCCAGTCTGCCACTGTTCCTGCTGCAGGTACTCCTCAGTGAATGAGAACCTCTCTTTGTCAGATTTAAGGAATATCACTCCTGAGGCATCAGGATAAGAACATCATGATAAACTAACATAATTTGAAGCTAGAATTACTCTCAATTACACATTAAATTATATATTATTCCAACACCTTTGATCATTTTACAGTGACCGTAGGCTTTGCTGCTGAAGGTAAAATCTGGCTTGTTTTCTTCTCATTAATCGCAAACACAATCTCTTGGGAACTGAAAATCATTTGCATGTCTGCATGACACAGATTTATTACACAGAAGAGATTATTAACAGCATTGCTTCATAATTCTCATTTGAATCACTCAATTAGTTTTGCTTCCAGGTGAAAAATGAGGGCTTTGACAGGAAGGAAACAGTGTTTTCTAATTCATCACCAGAAAACATTTGCTGAATTATGTCAATTGTCTTACTAAATATTCTTTAACTAGTCCTTGTAATTTCTTCACTTCTCCCAAAGACCCTTGCCTCCCTGAACTTAATGGTGCGAGATAAGGTCTGTTCCCCAAGTGCCTCCCTCGCACCTCTCCATTCATCACATCACTCTGAGATCTATGCCCTTGGTGATAATCCCAGAAAGATGCTCCCTTCTTAATCCCAGCATCAGAAATATAGTTGAAACAGCATCCAATCCCATCAGCAGTGAAATCAATTAGGAAGTAGGTGCTGCAAAGTCATGAATATGTAGAGGTGCTTTCTGTAACAATAATCAGAGCTGAAAGGAACGTATGAGTAGCTTGCTGAGGAGATGAATTTGCATTTTCTTAATGAATTCCCTCTGAAGGTATCTGTGCTTCTTTCTAATGCTTGTGCTGTGCAAATATCTGAGTGATAAGGTTTTTTGTACCCACACAAGCCAAGGCTTGGTGAACGATCATCAGAATTGCTCCTCCTGTCTAAAGAGGCTTAAGGGGAGACAGGGAAAGTGTCTGCCCCTCAGCAATCTATCCTGCTGGAGGACACTGGGCTTCCAGCCACAGAGGTGGCAAGTGCCAGATCCAGAAGAGGTGCAGCAGTGAGTTATGTATAATCTAACAGTCTTTGAGGCTCCTCTGAAATACAGGGGACAATTGCTTGGGCAACTGCCCTAACGGGTAACATGCAGTTCTCCTGTTTCCACTCCTGTGTCCATTCTTGTGCAGTTCATGCTAAGAGGAGCAGCCTAATTTTACAGTCATATGGGAATTATGTCCTTTTTCTTGTATCATCCTGTTCTAGGTTCGCATAGTTGTTTTAAACTCCTAAGATAAGAAATAATGAACTCTTGTTACTGAATGATTATAATTAATGCTCGCTATTTTATTTATAGAGTTATTTTGCAGTAACTTCTGGTAAACCTTTTCCCTTCCTTTTATAACAAAAAAATGAAGATGAAGTCTGCCTGTGCTGACAATCATAAGGGTCAGCTGTGTTGGTTTTTTGTAACAAACATTGTCAACTGAAAATTTAGGCTTCTTTTATTTATCGGACTGAGTCAGAACTTTAAAGCAGAAAATAGCTTTGAAGTGGGGCCCAAAGTAAAGAAGAAAAGCACAACAAACCTTTAATGTTTTATCTGCAGGTTTGCTGACCAAATCCATCTGCTTTATTTGTCAACTGATAAAGACTGGCAGGTGCTCTAATGAGATGGCTTTGGCTGCACTTGCAGATCATCCTTTCGAAACCCGCAGCAATGTCGTTCTCCAAATAGCTAAAAGACATGATTGACCTCAATGTCAAATGTGTCAGTGGATGTGTGCATGACCATTCTTGTGGGTACATGTAGAACACCCTCCCGCACCCCTCTCGCTGTGGCTCACTGACCCCTGCTCCTATCTGCCCTGTATTTTTTTTTTCTCCTTCCATTTTGGGTCTGGCCTTCCCACAACAGGAACTCATCTGCAATAGCCAACATCTTGCAAAATGGCCATATCACCCCCAGGCCTTTCTGCCACAAGGGCAGAAAGGATCTGGACAGTGCCAAGATCTCTGGGTGCTGCTCTTACTCAGACAACAGAGCTTTGTCACTTAAAAGGCAAGATTTAGGGGAAGAGGTGGCATAAAATCACAGATCCCTGAGAATAATTGAGGCTGGAAGGGACCTCTGAAGGTCATCTGCTCTGTCCCTTGATCAAAGCAATTACAAAGTTAACATTTTCAGTATCAATATTGTCTGAGAGCAAATTGTGCACCTTCATCTCTCTGCTTTGTAGGTACCAGCTGGGAATGTCTTTTCTTTCTCATAGACTAAGGGAACAGAACAATCAGGTTATAATTAGAGCAATAGTTCCAAATTTGTATCTATCTTTCAGCTTCTATTTTTGACTTGAAGAAGGATTTTTGTACCCAGACACTTGTTTGCTTTTTCAGATGTATCAGCTAGTCTTATAAAAATATTACCCCCTCTGGCAAATCTTGCTGGTATTCTTAGACTCTCCCAGCAAGAACATTATCTTCAGTGAAGTTTTGACTCAGCAGTGACCAGAGAATTTTTGTCCCTGAGATTACATACAATTTATCTCAAACAAGCTGCTGAAGCTGTTATTCAAATAAGCAGATTAATCCATGAGTCAAGAGTGCTATCTGAAGGCTTAAATGGTACAGAAATTGAAAGAGAAACTGAAGTAGAACAGCCTGTGCAAAATCAGTGATTCCTTGGGTTTTTAACATAGTTGAAATTCATTTGTCCCAGTTATCCAGCCTCTTTTTTGCTGCTAAAGTTGACAACATCTTTGGTTTGCCACTCCAAGTGAGGGGTGGAGGGAAATTAGGAGAGCAGACTAAAAGAATCAGGGGTGGGCCAAGATGTCAGTAGCAAGATGTGCTTTGTCTAAAGTTCACTGATCTTAATTATGGTAAAAGATTAAGGGACATTACTTCATTCTAATTCCTGTACTGACAGTTCCCTCTTAAAAGTTAAACAGCTGACAAAAAAGCAATTCAATTTTCTTCAAATTAGACTTCACAACCAAAAATAAAATAGGAAAACCTTGTCAGTTGCTACTTTTTTTACTGGGTATATTATGGGAAGCCTAGAGTAGAGATTTTGCTCTACAGTCCAGCTGTTCCTGACGTGACTAGGCACACACCCCAAATTTTTCACTGTAGTATAATCTTGCTGTGTTGAATCAGGTTAGAAACCTAAAAAAGCTCCAACCGTATCACCCCGAGCAATCCTTGACCTTCGCAATTACATTTTCAAATGCTTGGGGAAAGACAAAACTAGGATGAGCTGTTCAGGCTGCTCTGAAAGGAATGCAGATTCCATCAGTGTCCATTTGCATCAGTCAGTGGAAATGACCCCAAAAAAATGTTCTCATAATTAATTCCTCGAGCTTCACTTACTAGATTAACCACACTTTTTCCTGATGCTGTGTTACTATTGGTTATGATTTAGGTCAGTGGATCCATCATGGACACAGTCCATCCTCCAAACAGTTCATAGTATGACCACAAGAGAAATAACAGACTTGTTATTGTCATTTGTAGAAAGGGAGTTTAATATCTTGAGGGGCAATTTGTGACAGATTACAAAAATCGCAGAATTAAATGGTCTTGTGCACTGAAATCCCAGACTCTAGAGCTTTGTCCTGTGCCTTGCACTGGGAATAGTTCAAGGAGCATCTGCTCTTGGGGAGAATGTGGTACACAGGACAAAGTTGCTCCTCAGTCACAGATCTTCCCTCAAGATGATACCTCTTGAAATACCCCTTCACAAAAGCGTGAACGTCAGCAAGGAAAATGCTTTCAGGGCTTCAGCAGGCCTACAGAGCGGGTGACCTGCAAGTTCACAGGAGGATTGTCAAATAGCTTTTCATTGCCTGTTCTGTCAAGTACCCCCCTTCTTCATGGTGACAGTTCCCTCTAGCCTCTCCTCCTTCCTCTCCTTTTTGCCCTACTTCTCCCCAGCTAATGCTGATAGGGAAGTTTAGATAAACAAAACAGGAAAATAATTGTTATTTTTCAGAACAAGGCTGCAGAATTTAGGGAGTTGCCTTTTGGACCTTAGAGTTCACAATTTGAAGAGCAAGCAGGGGAATGGAACATCTTCACTTAGTTTCCCCTCCCACATATTAAATTTAAATATGCCAAATGAGTGGAAAACTTATAATGCAAGTTATATAATCCTGAATGACAAGGGAGAACAAAATACTTTGCTGTTCCTGGAAAACTTAAGTCTGAGGGCCAGATAACCCTAAAAACTTCCACTAAGCCATTTGAGCTGTCACACTCAATGTCTAGAAAACTCTTCATCCATGAGGAGAAGGGCAGTCCAGGAAAAATAATTCATCTCAGACAAAGAAAGCAACTAATGTGGAAATGAGTGGCTGAAATCCCACCACAATAAAAGTGTGATTATAATGCTATGGCTTTAAGATCTATCAATATGATCATAGATTGTATTTGTCCAAACAATGGTTGTCTTTTTCCCTTCAGATTTTGGCTTACAAATCTGTGGCAGGCCATTACTGCTTCATGATTAAAAGACTCAGGCCGTAACCGCTTGCTGTGAGCAAGAGGCACAGGCACAACGGACAGCCCCTACCCAGTCGCAGACCTTCTTTCAGCAAAGGCAGCATGAGCTGAAAGAATTCACTGCAGATCCCACCGATGGTTCCAACACTGATTCAGACTTTAAATGCTGTCCTGGTGATGACTGTGTTGCCACAACTGACCTTACTAAACACAGGGACTGCATTTAATGTGGCCATCGATAAATGCTGTGTCCTCTACTGACAGAACTGAGTTACCAGCCGGTTGTTAGTTCATCTTACTTCTCATGTAAAGATGGCAGTGTGCTAAACCTCACATTTGTTAAGTGAGATGCTCTTCTATTTTATGTAAAAGCTGTGTTTCAGGAGAACTAGGCTCAACAATGCAGCTGCAGCTCAAGAGCAAGAAAATTATAGACTATGTAAACCTTTATCTGAACAAATAGGCAAACCAAATAAACCCCCTTCTCTTTAACTGAGTGATCAAACTGCATAAGAAGTGATAACAGGGTAAAGGTAGCAAAGAAAAGGTGCCTGCTAAATAATACCTTGTCAAACAAAGAAGGAGACCTGTGAGTGGCTACATTGGAGTTAGGAGAATTGGATGAACATGTTTGCACACATATATGGAGGAGTAATGTGAACGGTGGTGAGGGCCATTAACTTTGATGTCTACTGGAACCCTGAACAAAAAAGCAAAACAAACAAGAGATGCCAATCTGAATTTCCATACTCCAAAGTAACCTGTTACTATAGGATTTGAGCCTCCTGTGGTGTAATTCTGGCAGTAATTACATAGAACAGCATTTGTGGTAGCGTCAGGACAAATATTACCTCCATTAGGTCTTGAACAAACATGAATCAAGAAGTGTGGGTGTTCTCCAACTTACCTTGTCCACATAGCACCAGTTATTTGATTTTATTGGGTGCTATGGGCCCCCAACCATTTGGGAAACTTGTGTTTTGAATGCCCTCTAGTGGTCCTTCCCGCTGCAGGAGCCCGTCCTCGGGAAGCCTCCGTAGTCCCGGAGGCCCGTAGAGCAAATAGAGGGAGGGTCAGCCAGAGGCAGTGCCGGGTCGGCCACCTCACTGAAGGCACCACGGAGAAGGTATGGGGCTCGGGTTTTTTTTATAGCTGGCTTATAATGATTTTTAATAATTCATTTAATGCTTGCAGTCATTAACTTTTTTGGAATGTGATTTGTCATAGAGGAGAGCTAAACTATCCGACTGTCTCCTGGAAGGAGGAGGGGCAAGAGGGGAAAATGCTGTGGGCTGCGTTTGAATGTGTCCAGCCATGGTATTTACTCCTACACCCCCTTGTGTCATTTACCTCGCGGCAATTCTCCTTGGATTTCGTACAGCTCCAATTTAAAGCTTATGCCAGCAAATTAGCATTTCGGGGGCAAGAAACATTCTCAGTGAAATCTGGTCCTCTCTGGGTTGCACTTGTGTGCAAAGACAAACCCAGCCTGGCTTGGTGCTTCATGCTGGGCACCTTTACTGCATAAAGAAACCAAACCATCCAGGGAAGATGTGCTCAAAACTCATGCACAGGCATAGCCTTCGAAGCTTTTCAGAGCTGGCCCTGTCAACTTCCTCCAGTACCAGATGTAAAATCAGTCTGTATGTTTTAATAATTAACAGCAGCGATAAAAGTCTGCAAGGTATTTCTAAGTTAGCGTAGCTGCTTAAATCAGGTTTGTTAACTAGACCTCTGTTGTTCCATCTGCTTTTTGATCTGACACCTATCTTAATATAGTAATCAGCAACAAGCAGGAGGGTGTGTTAACATGTTACATTTGTTAGCATTGCTACAGGCGAGAAAATACTTGAACTTTGCGAAAAGAAGCAAAACCAAAACAATAGAGTAAGATCAAAGTGAAATCTCTGATGATTTTTCTTTCACAGAGAGTTTCCTTCTTTTCCTCCTCACATTTTCTGAGATGTTTCTGCTCTCGGAGGTTATCCTTAGATATTTTTATGAAAAGGACAACACAGAAATATTGATAGAAGCATTAAAGCAATCCCCAAAAAGGACTTACTGTAGAACCCGACCTGAGGACAAAATTTCTGCCACAATCACCACCAGTTGTTCCCCTTAGCTTGTTTTGCACACAGGAACTCCAGTTGTGGAGCCAGTGTGGC
>NW_008237353.1:783161-792014 GCF_000691975.1 Corvus brachyrhynchos
CAGGAAAGGCATGTGAGGCATCTGCCATGTGCACTGGAGAGAGTTGCTGAGGGTTCAATTATTTTTCTTCTTTCAGATACCATACAAATTATTCAAAATTTGAAGGACTGGTCACTTCCCAACCCTGCCTGCTCCTTAGCAAAGTGGATCAATCCAGAAAAGCCACAATTTCCACTAAAGCCAGTTGTTTCCACGCATCCAGACTGGGTGTGTAATTATTCCAAGACTTGGTCCTCAGGCAGATGTGGTCACAAAATCAGTGGATCCTAGGTGAGTACCACGCACTAGCCATCAATGGTCCATCTTGGTTGTTTTGGAAAAGCGGAACCAGTAAAATAATTATGTACAAAATTTTAAGGTAGAAGGAATTGGTGGTAGTTGTAACTGGGATACTGACTTGGCAAGAGGAAATCAAAGTTCTTTTTTCTCTGCTCTTGGCCTAACACAAAGGGAAGTCATTCTACTTCTGTGCACCAAACAGGTACTGTTCTAAAAAAAAATATAACAAAACTGTCTCCTTCTAGAAAGGGCATGGAAATATGCTGAGGGGAAGGACAGTATATAAATGCTAAAGGAGATTATGATTATATAGTAATCTGAGGACAGGACTTGAGCTGATGCCCTGGGAAACACAAAATGTGATTGGTCCCATGTTTCAGATCAAAACGTTTTGATGGCTAAATATCAAATACTTCAGGTGCCCACAAGAACTCTCAAACTAGCTGTCATCTGAGAAGTTACAAAGCAGACAACCCCAGTAAAATTCAAAGAAGGAATACATTACAGAGTCCGGTGATCTGGCCAAACTATTGCGGAAAGACCAAGGTAAAAATCAATTAAGTAGACTGTTAATTACAAGGTACATGCTTAACTCCAGATGCAAAATAACGGCGATGGAGCAGCAAATATAGTCCATGTGTGGGCCCTGAGCAGCACCCAGACCAGGTGAGTCACATCGTGCCACACTACATGAAGTCTTCAGAGAAGTGTGGCTGCTACTAGGAGACCAACGAGTCAAGTTTGTAAAGAGCAGCTTTGCCTAAAAAGTTGTTAGAAGCAACTCCTGCCCCCTCAGCCCTCTGATTACAGAATATACTGAGTTGGAAGGAACCCACAGTGATCATCAAGTCCAGCTCCTGGCCCTGCATAGCACCATGATGGGCTGTGCACTGCAGCTTTCAGGTATATGAAAGCTTTGCCATGGTCTCTGAAGAATCAGAAAGGTTGGCAGTGCATTTCTATTGACCAGAAGGTGTTACTTGACATATTCTGGGACAGAGGAGATGGTTGTGGTTGTTCTTGTGCTATGGGTGGAAACATGAGGCTTTAGGGGCTGTACCCAAGAATGGGAGTTGTTAACATGGGAGTCATCCTGGTGCTCCACTAATAGAAGTGACGGCTGGAAGCCTTGTGCATAGCATGGCTCAATTTGTGGTTTCACCTGCATGTCTGCAGGCCTGTATCTGCATGTTGGAGCTGATGACCACAGTCAGCTCTGATTTACTGAGAACTGATACAGTTGCTTAGCTCTTACTAAGCAGAAAATGCAGGTTTTGCCTCACAGAGAAGACTGTGAGAGAACCCTAAGATACAGATATAAACCTATATACTTTCCTACTTTCTATAGGCA
The DNA here is from genome assembly GCF_000691975.1 of Corvus brachyrhynchos. Taxonomy (NCBI): domain Eukaryota; kingdom Metazoa; phylum Chordata; class Aves; order Passeriformes; family Corvidae; genus Corvus; species Corvus brachyrhynchos. The sequence goes on from NW_008237353.1 coordinate 784,792, forward strand.
TTTCCTCTGGTTCACTCAAGTTAACATTAGGAATTTTTTTCTTTCCCATCCCTATGTGTTTGACTAAAGTATATTGCAAAGTAAAATTGTTTCATTTGACTATGACTTAAAAATAATGAATCCCCCCGATATTTCGTCACACAGTTAATCTGAAATTTGTCTTCCAGAATCCCATTATCTTACTGAGTATCATGGTGAGTTTTTGATTCCCCTGTTAAAATATAGCTGCTAGTACTTACCATCTGTTTAACTCTTCACAGAATCACAGGATGGGTCAGGTTGGAAGGGACCTCAGAGGGGTCATCTGGCCCAACCTCCCTGCTCAAGCAGGGTCATCCTAAAGCACAGGGCACAGGATTGCATCCAGACAGTTCTGGAGTCTCTCCAGTAAGGGACACCCCACAACACCTTTGGCCAACCAGTGCTCGGTCACCTCACAGTAAAAGAGTTCTTCCTCATATTCAGGTGGAACTTCCTTTGCATCAGGTTCTGCCCATTGTCTCTTGTCCTACTGCTTGGCACCACCAAGAAGAGCCTGGGTCTGTCCTCTTGGCACCCTCCCTTCAGATACTGACAGACATTGATGTGGTGCCCTCTCACTTGTCTCTTCTTGAGGCTGAACAGGCCCAGCTCCCTCAGCCTTTCCTCAAAAGAGAAAGGCTCCAGTCCCTTGGTCAGCTTTGTTGCCCTCCACTGAACCTGCTCCAGGAGCTCCATGTCTCCCTTGTACTGAGGAACCCAGAACTGGACACAGCAGTCCAGATATGGCCTCACCAGGGGTGAGTAGAGGGGCAGGATCACCTCCCTTGACCCGCTGACAGTGTTTTCCCTAATGCACCCCAGGATTCCATTGGCCCTCTTGGCCACAAGGGCACTGCTGGCTCATGGACAGCTTGTTGTCCACCAGGACCCCCAGGTCCTTCTGCCCTGAGCTACTTTCCAGCAGGTCAGCCCCCAGTCTTCCCTGGTGCCCAGGGTTATTCCTCCCTGGGTATAGGAGCCTGCCTTTGCCTTCCTTGCATTTCAGAACATTCTTCTCTGCCCATCTCTCTTTTACAACTTTTTGTTCAGAAATCCTTTATTTCAGAGTTCATTTTAATTGCAGTCTGAGGTTACCTGACAATTGTTGCTTGACTTGTCCTGGCACTGACACAAAGGCCCCACCTCTGGCTGAGGTATGAGACAAAATACAGTATAAACTAATTCCATTGCAATGGGCTCATGTGAAAGTGGTACTGCTGCCTTTTTGCAAGCTTTGGCAAAACATGAGCTACATGAGTAGGAAAGGCTTGTTTTTTGCCTCTTTTTTGGAATAATATAGAGAAAGGCTTCAGAGAGAGAGTGAGAGAGCATTATACTGTATTGCAAGGTCTGTTTTCTTTATCACTCACAAGGACAAGCCTATATTCTCATTTTGGGGTACCTAAACTAACTTCAAAATGAATTAAAAACTGTTAAATCAACTTGACTTCACATAGCATTTTGACTACAAGTGTATTTTGTGGCAGACAGGCAACCTAGAAGTTCTCTTTTTCAGGGTCTTTTCCTTTACTTCTAGTGAATACCTGTTGTCTCTACTCCAGGTTCAATACTTGAGGTGTTACCTGCTGTCCACAGAAAAAGTGGATCTTAGACTAACCCATCATCCTACTTAGAGTCTCAATAGGGGATTCCCCTAGTTCTAGGAAAATCCAAAAGTCTCTCTTCTCTCATGTTCGTAATGATGATAAATAAAATGTAGGTATGTTGCATAGAAAACACTAAGCACTGCAAATGATATCTTGTCTCTTTAGTGCAGCTTGAGATGTTATTTGTCTCTTAGTACCTCAGCCCTTAAAACACCCTTTGGTTGCATTTTCAGGCTTTGAGCCTCACTTTGAGGGCAAAACACTCAATTTTTGTTTTGAAGTTCAATTAGCACTTTGAATATCCTGAATTGGAAGGGAACCAGGATCATCAGCTCCAGCTCCTGGTCCTGCACTGGACAGCCCCAAGAATCGCACCATGTGTCTGAGAGCATTGTCCAAACAACACTGACCCCAAGTTTTAATGAAAAATAGCTCCACAAGCATTGTGTAACTTCATAGGATCATTGCAGCCTGTGAGACTGGCTATTTGTAAAACAGTCAAAAGATCTTCAAGCGCAATATGGGCCCTTCAAATCTACCCACCACTAACCTGTGGGTAGTTTTCATGCTTTTTGCATTGTGAGCTGGGTAGAAGACAGAGAAAGTTTAGGAAACGTTATTGCTTCATGTAATATCTTAATACACATCTACCACCCACTGTGCCTATCTAATGCACTATCTACCACTTAGCAGAGCCTGATATTGCACAATAACAAAATTTAACAGCAGTTTGGGAGAAGAAAAATAACTTCTCATCTCATGAGCAGGCCTAAGTCTCTCCCCTCCCTCTGTCAGGCAGATCTACTTAAGTCCTGCTTGCTCTGCCAGGTTTGAGGTGTTCACTTCTTGTTGATTTATACTTGTGATGCCTGGACTGATCCACTCTGATAAGCTTTGCATCATCTCTGGAAAGCTAAGGCTTTGTTTTCCCCAAGTCACTTGTATTCCCTTAGACATCAACTGATTTCAGCAGAATAGCATCTGCATGGCTGAAACAATGCTGTATACAATGGCAAAACTAAATTAGGCCACGTCAATTAATTTTGTGCTGTTAGGTTTATTGTTTATGCTTACAGTTGCTCTGATAAAGCATAGGTGTCAGTTGTTCCAAAATTAAGCATAATACTTTGCTCCAGGTAGCAACTTGACGTAAAAAGGCTTGGCAGGTGATTAGTTAATAATATCATTTAATCTGCTTCAGTAATTTAAATATTGTCAGCAGCTGAAAAAGTGCCTATTCAAAGTAGCTGCTCTAAGGATGCTTAATATCTTGTGGACAGCCTTCGAGATCTACAGATGAAAGTTAGGTGGTATTACTATTATTACTGTTGTGTCATAAAATCTGGGCGTATACTACAACATATTTTCTATGAGTACTCATTTGAATTTGGACTTTAAACAGGCTGTTCTAGCCAACTTGTATTTCTTTCAAGCTTGCTTTCAAAAATTTTGCTGGCTGGTAAGTTTTCAGGGTATATATTTTGAGTCTGAATTCTTCAAGGATTTGCTTTGTAAGTCCAATAGCTGAGGTGACTGAGCTGCATGACCAGAAAACAGCAGCAACATCACGCAAAGTGTGATGAAGCAGAGGAAGACTGGTCTTTACACAGTGATGAAGTAGCTAACAAACAGGTGGCTAAACTTATCTGGTGAGCTTTCCAGTCAGAAACAAACCCAAAAAGTCTCTCCTAGATTAAAGCTGGGTAAGATTTTGCTTGCCAATATTTGCTAGACTGCCCCACTGATGGGCTGTGGCTGTTGTCCTTCCCGGAGCAGAGCACCTATGAGTTGCCTCAGCTCCCCATCATGCTCTGTGCTTTGCATGACTGGGAGAGAGGATCCCTGTCTGCTCAGCAAAGCATTTCTAGTCCTGCACATGCAAACAGGGTAAAACATCATAATTAGTCACATATTTCAAGTCTTTTGCTCTTTAGGCAACAAAGTCTCTGTGGAGAAACCACAAGGGCTTGGCCAGAGCCAAATAGCTGTGTTTACTGGATATACACAAACGTAGGAGGCTAGAAACCTGCACTGATGAGCTGGTTGGTTTCTGGCATCTTCAGCCACAGAGAGCTGTGGAGAGTCCAACAGACCATTTAAAGGCAGAGCGCATGAGTAAGAATGTTATGTATGGGGTTTTACTGGTGTTTTTGAAACCCATAGCAGTAGGACACCAACATAATTTAGTCCCATTTTGAAGCTCCACTGTGTTTCCAGCATGATGCAAAGCAGGTACCTCATATGCACCCAGAGAGTCTGACACAGACTCCACTAGAAATGGTTGCTCTGTTCTTAGCCGATAATACAAGTCTGCCACAGAAAACCCTCACTGTGCCCTCTCATACAGACCATTTGCCTTCCTCCTGTAGTTTCTGTTATTCTGACCTGAACAATCTGAACAGCTCTAAATGGGTAATGATACTGTGGGAAAACAGAGGATACTGCATTGGGTATGTATGGTTGTGTGCAGGCATCCCTCCATGGCTGGATCCAGGAGTGGGTGAGCCTTCAGCTCCACTTTTAGGGATATTCTTAAGGTATGCACAACTGAACGCTATCTGTGCACTGCAACAATATGTAGAGTAACAGAACACATACACTGAAATAGCAGCACGTGAGTTGTTCCAGGTGCCCAGGCTGTCTGGGAAGGCACTGCAGGCTGGAGAAGCTGCATGTGAGGTGATGGGGAGCAACAACCAAACCTCAGCAGAAGAATCACCTCCGTGGTGCTGCAGGTACAGGGTTAGTTCCTCATAACTTCAAGTTGTCCCATGGCACCAAGCCAGGCCCTGAAGATGAGAGAGCATGTTCCAAGGCTGATGAATGTGTGGAGAAGGGCATGAAAATGCACAGGGCCCGACAACCCTGTGCAGTCAGGCTGAAGGGCAGTGTGAGGAAGGAGTTGGGTTTACACTGGGCAATGCTTCTCCAGGGAAGGCTCTGGTAACCCACTGTGACCTGTCTCTAATGATGACTGGAGGGTGAAGAGGTCTGTAGCCCATACCCCACCCTGAGAATTCCCCCTGCCTCCTGGGCTCTTCCCTTTCTGTCCATAGAGGCTTTTGGAGCCTCCTAGTAATGAAAACTCAGGGTCTATCAAGTTGAAATGAGAACAACAAAGCAAAGAGGATGCCTCAGTGCTTATTCTCCTCTCTGTGGCTCTTCTGGGCTGTGGCTGACTGTGTGAAGGAGCCTCACTCCGTTCCAGGAAACTAAAAGCTGTTTATGCAAGGGGAGAAAAAAATCTGCCAGTAAAGGATTAAAGATTTAATAATCATAAAGGAAAATATGCTCTGTAATGAAGTATCAACACCAATTGACTAGTTTCTGCAGTTTTGACAATTGCCAGGTGTTCTGCACCTGCCTGTGTTGTTTCAGTAGCACCTAGGTGCTCTCCTCCCCACCGACCTGCCTCCTGCCTTGCAAATTCCCCTTAAGAAAGGTGGGAGCATTTCATGTTTGGTATGTTGTCATGGAACCAGAAACCCCTTTGGGCAGATAGTTGTCATATTTTCCTGTTTGTACAGGCGCGGGAGTGCTCCCTGGCAGCTTTCGCCAGGGATCTGGTGGACATCTGGGGGTGTGCAAAGGATCTGCATGGGCAAGAATCTGCATGGGGGTCCCCCCTGCCCAACCCACACTCCCTGGTACCAAGGACTCAGCAAACCTGGATCTGGGCCAGCTCCCCAAAGACTGTGCCTGCTGTACCTTGCCGTGGTCTAAGTTCTCCCGGAGAAGGTGCGACTCTTTCTCCGAGGCCAGTGTGGGTGCTGACCTTGTGAGGGTGACAGGCGCGCAGGCCCTGACTTGGGGGTCTCCTCAAGCAGAGAGGGGTTGTGGTGGGAGCAGTGCCTTGCTGTTGGTGCTACCAGATGGTCTTTAGGAGAGACTGTGGCTCCAGTTCAGGACCATATTTTCCTCCAAATGTCCATCACATTCAGAAAATTAATCTTTCTGATTATACAAAAGTATCCTTTCTTTTTGGCACCGATTCCTGCCTACCAGACTCTAAGCACTTTTGACACTTTTCATAGTTTTCCCCCTTCTATCCCTGCTTCTGTTAAACTTCCCATCAGCTCTGTTTGCTTCAAGGTGCTCAGAAATGGATAAGCAAGAATGAATAAGGAAAGAAGACAATGCTGAGTCTGGATTTGGTTGATGGCATAACCATAGTAGTCCTGTCTTCTGGCAAATTTCCTTACTTAATTTGTCTTTGCTCATGTGTAATCCCCTGCTCCAAGGCTGATGCTTTCCCCAAGCACAGTACACCCCCTGTATTCCAGCACACTGACACCCATACATGCTGGTCTACCAAAGGCTGGAAGAAGAAACTGTCATTCCTAGGACACTGTAGGTCACTGTTCCTAGAAGCTGAGGGTGAGGTCAGACAGCAGGGCAAAGCAAACATCCTGCAACATCAGTGCAGGGGCTGTGTCCCCATCCCTTTCCCTCCCAGCAGTGCTATTTCACTCCTCTGCTCCAGCTTTGTCACGTGCCTCCCTGCATAGACTTAACCCAGCCTGCTAGACTGGCTGTGGGTTGTTTCCCCCACTCCTGGGGTTAGTTTCCTGCTGGTTTACTGGCTTGAATTGGTTTATTGGCCTGTCAGCTGCACACCAGTGCCAACAGGAGGTAGCAGGGAGGGGAGGTGGGCTGGGGTGGATCCCCCCTCCTGCGGCGTCTGCAAGCCTCAGTATCGGCCCAGCCCTGCCATCTCACCACACCCTCAGACAGAAAAGCAAAGGACACTTCAGCTATTCCCAAGATAGATGTCTAGATAGATAACAACAGTAGACAATAAGAGCTGTGTACTGCACACAAGCATTTTTGGCAGATAGCAGCAATTCGGATATCGGTGTCTGAAGAGCAGTGCTGGGTCTGACTGCAATTGCAAACCCACTGACACAGAGGCACGCATACCTAAGTGCCTTTCTTCCCCCACCCTTTGCTTTCTGTGCACTTTACCTTGATGGATAGGGAACTGTCTGAATTAATTGCATCCTATTATCATAAAGGTGGTTACTTCGTAACTGCTGGTAATTATCCTTTTGAAATATGCGTCTGAAAGATTGGCACATCTGTTACACTTACTGTTCCTTCCATCATTGCATTTCAAAAATATATGTGTATATATTCAAATTGGGTTTTGAAATTAGTTTAATTGCTGTATTCTTGAGCCTGGGCCCTGTATTCAGAGAGATGCCTATGTTCTCAGAGATGTATTTTTAAGGAATTAGCTTTCCTAGTAAAACTACAGCTTATCCTTTTGCTCTCTTCCTTCCTCACAGAGCTGAACTGAATGTAGACTTCCAAAGGTGCAAGTTTAAGCAAGATTCAACCAAACTTCTGTAAGTGAATATAGCAGTAAATAAGATTATGGTTAACAGAGCACCTAAGTCTGGCTAGGTTTTTGGAGGCACTAAGATTGCCAGAGAAGTGGCCAGTTCCTACAAAAATACATGAACTGTGGTGACTTTTTTAGAGTCAATAAAAATCGGAGCCTCCAATACTTTCATTGGCAAGTTGAAGACTGGATATAATCTCTCTCTCTCTGTCCTTGGTTCAGGGAACATTTAAATAGATGGGTAATCTTAT
>NW_008237353.1:792434-808672 GCF_000691975.1 Corvus brachyrhynchos
CAGCAGGACATTTATTTTTAGTGCCAAATGAAAAAAGACTTTACCCTATGAAGGCTTCTAAGGTGTTTGAGAACATTATGATTTGAAGTTTGGAATCTCTTCTGTAATGAACTGAGTTTGTGCTTGATTCCAAGGGGCATAAGTCCAAATTTGATTCTCATTTACTCTTAACAGTTAAAGCTAAGTTCCTAAAACTTAAGCATCTGTCGGATGAACTTCCTTCACAATCTTTACAGACAGTCAATTTTCCACGCGTGCTGGGTGTCTTTGCTCCTGGCAGAGCTGTGTAGCACGGGCATCCTTTAGAAGAACAGATAGGGCTTTATAGCCTATTCCTGGCAATCAGCTGCCAGCATGGAGAGGCAGTTAGCCACCCTGCATGCAGTGTTTCTAGTGGGTTATGGGACAATAAAATAAAGCTTGTTATTAAAGGGCTAAAGTCATGCTCTGATCTTTTTGAGAGCCTGCCCGAATTGTCCATAATCTTCTGTTTATCAACTATCGCTAAAGTTCATTTATTTATAACCATGACAAATAACCCCCATGTACATTCCTCCAGTGATTTATTGTGCAATTGTTTTGCATTCCTGAAACGTAAAACAAACCATCAAAGTAAGGCAAGATGCAAGATATTAATTTTTAAGAAACAAATGGAGGAGAATAATTCCTTGAAATGGACAATGCAAAACGTAAACCAGCTGCTCATACAGTTATGATAAGATTTAAACTGAAAAGTTACAGTGCTGATGAGCTCTCCATGAGAAGTGCAAGCTGTTTCATTGTAGAATAGATAATGCCACCTCATCACTATGTACTTAGGTCTCCAATAATTCATCATCCTGCTGTAAAGACTGGGCTGTTGCTGGGCAGCCTGGCTCTAGAGCCTGTGTCCGTCATTGACCTGTAGTTGCAGAAAGTGACTCATGTACCCTGATCCCGTTTTCTTCATGGAACAAGAGGGCTGGATCTGGTCTTTTGGGAGTAATGTCAATGGTCCTGTCTATATAATCTTCACTTCTCCATTCTCCACTCCTGTAACAGTATGTGCATCAGGAAGATGAGCTGCAATTAAGATACCATAGGAAAGGCATGGAGGTTGTACTCCTACCTCCCAAGGTCTTGGGAGATGCAAGACTGGGATTGCCCAAAGCGCATCTACTGTGCAAGGAGGTGGTGTTTTCTTTACTGGCTCTGCTTATCTCGTTTGTCACAAATAAACTCATGAGACAAGGGAAAGCCCTCAAGCTTTGTATAAGCAAGTGCATTGCACTCACCCAGTAGCCCATGGTCACCCACACTGAGGGATTAATCTAAGACAGGGCTGGGACCTTCTTCATAAGTATTAAATCTGAGGACCTTTGAGTCAGCATGACTCCCTCAGTCAGACCTACGGTTTTTGACCAATATTCCATGTGGACCTATATCAGATGTTGTATCAGCTGTATGGTTACCTGTTCTCCTGGGTCAGCCAGGTCCTGAGTGCCAGGACAAGTGAGCAAGCATGTGATACTAATTGTACCGTTGGTTTGCTCAGCTCCACCGGGCTGCGGCAGAGAGCGGGCACATCAACAGGGAGACCTGCTGGGGTTGTTGGCATCTACCTGCGAGCTCCTGGGTATGTGACCACTCGCATCAGGCTCCAAATGAAACTTTTGTTGTATTGTCAAGTGCCTTCTCTCAGAAGTTCACCCAGCAGCTTTTCCTTTGAGTGGCCCTTTTCTGAAGTGTCTCTTATGTTTGGCTGTCATGTTTGCAGGACCTTAGTTATTCTTGTAACCTACGCTCCTTCACCAGGCTGGTGGAGATTGGTCAGAAGCCACTAGTGGAGGACACACTATTATCTCTGCTGGCGAATGCAGTCACATGCTCATATGAAAATGCACGTGAATATACACAGCTACTTTCCTAGAAGTAGGCAAAAACCCTATGGTCATTCTTTGCCCACCCTTGCTATTGCGAGCAGAGCCAGTTTCTCAGGGTTCAGGAAGACTGTAGTGAAAGTGTCCCTGAGTTAAACAAATTAAATGGCTGGCTAACATTAACATAATCAAGCTTCATCTCAGCAAGAGCTGAAACAATGTACAGAGCTCTAACATTACTGGAAATCTGTGAAACGAGCATGCTGTTTCTTGGTTGTTTTGTTCTGGTTAATACCAATTGTTTAGAAAAGAAAATTCTTCTCAAAAAGGAAATCAAGAGCATTTCTCCATCCCTACTGTTGCTGCAATAACAGGAAGCAAAATTCACATATACAGAGCTTGGCAGATAAGAGCTGAATGGCAGTTTGTTTTTTATAGCTGGTGGCAAGGGATCCAAATAAAATCAAATCTCTTGCCCTTCTAATTCACAGTGAACTGAGCCCTGAGTCTTGTGGGACTCATGCAGACAGCAGGATGGATCTACCTAGGGATGAGAGCTGCAGGAGAGCTCTCTTTTGAACTGGCAAGACAGGTCCGAGACAAAGAGCTCATGACCATGGTTGGCAGCTGGTAGCAACACCCACATAAGGTGACCTAGGCACTCACAGAGGGAAGGCAAGAGTGGCTCTGAGCAGCTGCCTGTGCCTCACCCAGGGGCTGCTAGAGCTTATGATCTCTTGCTTTTCTGACAAAATGTCACACAATCAGAGGAGAGGAATTCTTATCTGACTGGCTGCAGGAAAAGTTGCAATCCTAGTAGCCTGTCCGCTCGTTTCCTTGGCAGGAAGGTCAGCCAAGAAGAGGGTCTTCTTCCCTCATGTGGCAAAACCCGGCAGTGCCTCCATCTCTGCAACCGGCATCCCACAGGTTGCCTTGTAAACAGCCTCGGCTGCGAGGTGAAGGTTTGTGCAGGGAGTAGCTGAGGGCAGTGCTGTAGTTTGGGGTTTGGGGACAAATGCAGCAGCTGCATGGTTCTACCAATGCTGTCAGCAGCAAACTAATTCACAGACTTCATCACTTAACGTGTCTTTTGGGGGGTTCAGAGTATGTTGCCCCTGTTAGGAGACTCACATCTCTCATGTGGTTTCAGCCTATCTACAGAGTTAGAACAAAGGTGCTCTGTTCATGGTTTATACGTATAAATTTTGGATGACAAAAATTAGAGTTTAAAATGTTAGAGCCACATTTCTACAGTACACCAAGTATTTTGTTCCACAACTCTCCCTGTCAGGAGCTGCACCATGCTTGGATGTTTTCCTTCAGGCTGCTGCATCTCATCACTTTCTTACATTTCCCATCTAGTTTCTTAGGTTAGCATACAATGCTTTGTTCCACATTCCCATTCTCAGAGCTTGGAATACTATCAGTGGACTTCATTTAATCCTTTCTTTTCACCTAGTCTGAGGGCTAATCCAGGTTTCTGACAGCATGTTATTGTCAGCTGATCCTGGCACCACTGAAGTAAGTATACACTTCTGAGTCAGGGCTTGCTCGCTGGCTGGTACCATTTGCTATATGTGTATGATACCATGTCAGTAAAAGAAACGCAAGATTACATCTCTAGCAGTAAAAACAAAGCATTTTAAACAACTGAAATGCACTCTGACCACTGTGCCTTCTGAGGTTGTAATAGTGGAGGGATCCTTGAACGAGGCCTTTGCAAACAGAGACTTGTAGGAACTCGGGGTTCCTGCCCCAAAGAATTCACTATTTAAGAAATAATATACTTCTATAATGTATGTGTCTCACCCAAAGGTCCAATCACGCAAGATATTTTAAGGGTTGAAATTAAGCCTGATGGGGCAGCCTTATTAAATGATTCGTCTGTTGTTGCCTTTAGGCTGGGCTGCATTGCAGACGTGTTTGCTGGCTTAAGTGCTTTGAACCAGTTTGCCTGTCTTGACACAGCAGAAAAAACCTACTGCTTTCTTCAGAGGCTGGTGGAATACTTTGAATAACATCCACTGAGCTGGGATTCCTGTCCATATGAACTGCACAAGGTAGAAAACTTGTCTGTATTTAGAATGGGCTGTGTGTGCATATATGTGTATGTATGTATACATGGACTGACAGCTCCTTGTTACCGGCCCTGACACTGTTCTGTCCACTTGCCCCCTGTACTTCCAGTTTCCTCCACAGTGTCTTCTATTTGATCTGTTTCCTATCTGGGAATGCATCTTTTACCTGCTCTTCCTTTACCACCATGGGATAAAATGGTTTTTCTCTCTCAACTATAGAAAAAATCTCCATTTAAATGTAACAGTGGTGTCACAAGCAGCTTTATTACCAAAGTTAGCAGTACATCTTTGACCACTTGTGGAGCATTGGCCAACACTCTGCTTAGTACCTGGGTCGTCTGAATTTCTATCAGGTGGATTGTAGCTCAGAAAGCTGTTTGTTTCTGTGGCACATAGCTGAGCAATTCTTACCATGTCTTACCAGAGAAATATGTACAGCCAGGACATTTAATTGGTGTTGTTTCTTTCGAGTTAACTGGAAAATATGTAATCTTTAAATAATCTCTAGGAAGTGTCCCAGTTGGTAGTATTGTTTGTGGAAGGCAGCCACCGCAAGTGTTTGGCATTTCCAGTTTTCATTTTTATTGCTTGTATATGGAATGTGAGAGGTGCAAATAGCCGTGGCAAATGGAAGCACAGTGATATGTACCCTTGATGGGTTTATATAGATTTTCACACTGTTGAATCTCTAGATATCTCCTTCAAGAAAACAAGAAAAATATGAAATGAACACAAATCCTCACCACAGGGCTCAGCACACAATTTCAGAGCAATATCTGTCTCCTAGGGAATTGTTCTTGGAAAGTAACCAGTTTTTACCCATAGAATGATAGAATGATTTGGGCTGGAAGGGACCTCACAGATCATCTAGTTCCAATCCCCCTGCCATGGGCAGGGACACCTTCCACTAGGTCGGGTTGCTCAGGGCTCTATCCAACCTGGCCTTGAACACTTCCAGGGATGGGACATCCACAGCTTCTCTGGACAACCTGTTCCAGTGCATCACCATCCTCCAAGTAAAAAATTTCTTTTGAATACCACATCTAAACTGAACCTCTTTCAGTTTAAAGCCATCCCTCCTTGCCCTATTGCCCTTGAAAAAAGTCCCTCGTGTGCCCTTGTAAAAAGTCTCTCTCCAGCTCTCCTGCAGGCCTCTTTTAGGTACTAGAAAGCTGCTTGGAACTCTCCACAAAGCCTTCTCTACTCTGGGCTGAACAATCCCAGCTCTCTCAACCTGTCTTCAGAGGAAAGGTGCTCCAGCTCTCTCAGCATCTCCATGGCCTCCTCTGGGCTTGTTCCAGAAGATCCATGTCCTTCTTGTGTTGGGCCCCTCAGAGAGCTAGACAGAGTAACAAAGTACATGCTCCTTGCTGTCTGGCAGGTGACTGTAAGCTTCAAATGACACCTTCACCGAAACAAGTGCAACTGACTTTTACAGATCTGGGAGGCTAAAACCTGCCTGGAACTGAGTCAGCATTTCTGTGGTGATGCATAAGGTGGGCAAGACCCAGCACCACTTACCACTGTGCTGGGAGACCTCAGCCAAAAAATTCAGGTGTTGCCAAGGCTGGAGAACACTCACTGCAAGTATTGAGTAGTTCCATGAAAAAAATTCTCAATTAATAAATAATTGGAAACTTTCATAGGGCCCAGTTTAATAGAATTTAAAGATGAGAGAGGATTAAGTGAAAAACAGGAAGCATCCTTCAAGAATTTCCCCCAGAGCGATGTGGGCGAGAGAATGAAGCGAGAGAGAGAGCCCAGATGTGTTTGCAGTTGAGGAATGCGTGCCTCTGAGGGGTGGTGCACACTCCTGATCCCACTCCCACTCCTGCAACGCACACCAACACTGCTGGGAGAACCCAGGGCACACTGAGGAGCAGGTGGGCAGATTGCCTTGGATTCATGAGTCACTGAGATGCATTTTCTCTCATGTCATTCTTTTCCTCTCTCCACCCCCTGCAAAAAAACTCTCCTCTGCAACTCTGAAAGAAAGGCCCTGATTTCTGGGTAGCCTCTGCAGGGGATAAGATTTTCAGAACAATGCTCACAAGCAACAGAACTGAGAAGGAAATGTCTTTTATAAAATAAAACATTTTACTGACCTACTTGAAATCATCTTGGTGACAGCACAGCTACCCAGACAAAAAAAAAAAAGAAACTCATGTCTTTCTGCATGAACTTAATTAGCATTTTTATTTGAAGCATAAAACATTGATGAGAAACAACATCTGTACATATAAAAGGTAGTTAACCAGGTAAAACAAGTGTATTGCTTAAATAGGGAAGCTTGACAGAGAATAAGTTATCAAAAGCGCAATGATGCTTGAAAAATGCCATGAGAATGACAATCGTTTTCTTCAACGTAAGTGGAATTATGATTCTCCTGAGCCACAGAATGTAAGAATACAAAGTAAATCATTCCCTCCCTTTTCATACAAGCCCTTTTCACTGCCAAAAAGAGACAACTGTGCCATGGACAGGAGAAAATAATTATTCTGTGAAACTCTGAATAGCACTTTGTCTCCAGATACTGTCTTGAAATAGCCATATCAAAGAAGAGTCATACTAACATCTTTCTAATTAATGGCCATTAATCTTGTGACCCTTCTGGTAGTTCCAAAACAAACGAATAAGTGCATTTTTTTATTCCCAAAGTGAGAGTGTTGTTACAAGAGTGGTGTGGCAGCTATACACACAGTTCCAAAAGTGCAGGAATTGCCCTGTGAACCTGGGACCATAACTGGCATATCAGTAGGAAAAGGAAAGGGAAAGTGTGTGAATTCTCTTCCCAGCCTCTAAAATACTGCAAAACAATGTTAATTCTCTATTATACTAATGTGATAGGGGCGTGGAAAAGACTCAGCTTAAGAACAGCAGCATAGACAAGTGGGCCAGACCTTGATAAAGTGCCTATATGTGTTTGCCAAAAAGTAGTGCAGTCCAGTTTTTGCAGCTCCTGTCACTGTGTTAAACCAAGTGATTTTGTGGCTTTTTTTAGTGTTTATCTTTGAAATACCCCTTAAGATAAGAGTGCTAGCCTCTACAGTCAACAAGGAAAACACAGACAAAAGGAGTCCTCTAAGATGAAGGAGAGAAGTTGTGGTGGAGTAGAAAACGGAATCTGTATCTACCATGTTTCCAGCCACCGTCTCACCTGAAGAATTACCTCTCTCCTTTCTCCATTTCTTCCTTTGTGGCAACTTTTCTTTCCATGTAGGTGTGGGAACTGGGAGCCAGCAATGCTTCTGGTTTCAGCAAGCCTTGAGGAGAAAGCAATGGTCCTAACTCTGTGAAACTAGTCTGGGCACACTAAATATCAGGAATGTGCCCAGTTCCTTCACACATATGATACAGCCTGGGATGCACTCCACAGCAAAACAAGTAACATGGGAATGTCAGCGAAGGATAGGAGTAATTGTTCAAGTTCTCCCCTTACCCTCCCCCCTCTTCAAAAATATTATACTCTCACACATTTTAATAGACATAAGTTAATTTTTCTCCACCTAGCAAAATTGTCTTGTTGATTGAAATGACAGAAAGGAGCAAAACATTTGGTGCAAAATGGAAAAATCTGAGCTACCATAGTAGAAAAGCAAAATATCTCTGCACTGACATAATCCAGTGCTGTGAACTGCAGTGTCCATGTTTCACACTCCCAGTCTTTCTTATGATTTCTGTGAGGTACCACAGTACACAGCCTCAGTTAAAATGACCTGAGTCAAAATTCCAGTATGGACTTAAAATCGTAGCACTTTATTGTTTTAATTATGAAGATCTTTTTTTTTTTTTTTTCCTGGGTGAGAAAATAAAGGAAAATAGCTAAAGCTTCTTTAGCAATTTTCAAGTGTACAGATTTTCAGTGAAAAAAACCCCCTGCTGTCAGTGACTTTTATGAGAAAAAAAAAGTCCTGTGTTTTGTAACCAAAACTTCCTCCTCCACCCCTATCAGATAATGTTTGTGGTCACTTTTAGATGAAGGGAACTTCCCATTCCCAATACCCCAACTCAAAGGCAAGTTGATATCAATGTGAGATTTTGTTTATTCATAGATGTCAGGATCAGGCTATAAGTCTGTAGAAACAAGAGACCCTATTACTTTTTTACTTGTAGATGTGCAACTGATGGGTGTTCAGCCTCCAGGAGTTTAGATGACTGAGATAAGGTTTCAGATAAACATCCAAATGTTTAGATTTTTATCTAACCCAAAGCTCTGAACCTTTAAAGGATTACCCACCTCCAGGGATAATCCTGTAGTGATTTCAACACCTGTACTGAGTCAAAGTGAGTTCAGAGTGTCCTGGCCACAAGAAATGGTTCAAGCCAATCTACCATTTCTTTTGGATGTCTAAACCAGTCTGTGTCAGATCTGAACAAAATTGTTGGGCACTCTGAGTTTAAATGACAAGATACCTCCAAATAGTCATCAATAGGATCACTTACTACCAAAGAAAAACAACCTGTGACACTCTGTGTCTGTGGTCTACAGAGCAGATATGTCCTCAATATTTTTACACTTAATCAGAAGCCAAAATACCTCACAGCTTAACATATATTTTAATGAGCTGCTTTTCTGTTAGCATTCTGCTTTGGTAGAAGGCTTTGCTGCCCTCTCTTGCAGGTATCATGAAAATGTGTTCATGTTGGCACACAGCAAAGCTCCAACTGTAGATTAGTGTGACTGATCCCAAAGATACAGAGATATACCTGTACAGGAATACAGAGCAGATAACAAGATACAAAGATACAAAACAAAGAACAAAATAAAAAGAATAAAAGAACAAAATAAAGAACAAGATACAAGTTACCCATTCCCAGATAAAGAACAAGATACCTCACGAATGGCCATTTCCCACTCCTACCACAAGTGTGTTAGATATGCTTGTAGGGAGCCTTTTTTTATCCAGTTCCAGCATTCCCACAGAGCAGAGCCCACAGCAGGATAGGCTGTGAACTCCTCTCCTTCCCAGGCATCAGCTTGCCCAGCTGTTCTGAGGAGAAATTGGACTTTGTGCTTCATTTAGGCTTCTCCTAAATGACGCATAAGTTTTATCAGGGTTACTAGAACTCTTTGTAAATCTGACAAATTATTCTGGGTTTGGTTTCAGTTTCAGATGCTGTAATCATGTTTCAGGAGCCACCAGGAACTGGGAGGAAACAAAAAGAATTATGTGTAACACTTTATACATACCTGTGCACCTGTACCATGTACACACGTATGTCACATGTTATTTCACCATGCATCTAAAAGTGCTTTGCAAGTGCTGAGAATGCCACAAAAATCTGCATCTCCTTACTGAAAATCAAATTTTAAAAAATTAAAGAAAAAATCAATGGGTGTTATTGTGAAAACAAAATTATAGACAGAACACAATCTTCCCTGAGGCTTTTTGGCAAATGCTTTAGCCTTATTTGGGCTGACTCCACTGTTAATCTAAAAGGAAGACAGAGGGGTTTTTTTAATAGAAGGATTGCTCAGTAAACTGAACTGTTTGGTTTGGGCTTTTTTTTTCTAACCTAAGCAATAAAAAGCAGGTCACTCTTCTTCATTTAAGAAGTTTGTGTGCTGTAAATTAGCATATCTCTGAAAGCAACTACTGACTTTGATCACTCTCCTGAAGTACAATGGTATTTAAGGAAAAGCTGATCTTATTTTAATCACTGGTTCTTCACTCACCTCTGTAATTAGAAGGAAAGCTTGCCTCAACAGTGCTCAGATGGAATGCACAGGAAACATATGATTAAATGGTGATTCTAAGTTTAGCATTTCACTTCCAGAAAGCAAAACTAGTATCAGGTGTAAATGTTTTCTGTAAAGTCAAGGGACATTTGAAAGATGAATTAACAATGGCCTACATAATATGCAAAGACAAAGGACAAAATAAAAACCTGTTGGGATCTTGTGATTGCATTCAACGGGGCTAGAACTTCAACCCTCCATTTTCACACTGGGTCTTCTCTACAGATTTCATTTGACAATCATGGTGAGGTGAGTTTCAGAGAACTTTATCAATAATGAAAACAAGAACAGATTTGGTTTGCTTTCCTCTGCCACCCCTATCTGGATCAGCCTGAAATAGAAGCTTCTGTATGTGCTGTTGTGCATCCTACTGTTTGGTAACTTCAGACAAATGCTTTTAACAGAGTTCTGGTGATTATGGTCTCCTTAATGTGTTGTAAATCCCTGGAAGTGGAGGAGGGTGTTTTCCTGGAGAGAACAAACTTGTTTTTCCTTTTAAATAAAACTGTTTTTTCGTAACTATGTTGAACTGGCCACTGGCAAGCAGACCTCTGCAAATGTATGTGTTAGAACTTAGGAAAAATTAAGACACCTTGCACCAAAAGGCCAACATCTAATTTATGTAAAAATAATGATCTGGGGAGTGTTTTCATCCACACTATTGTTGTCATCACAGAATACCTACTGTTTGCATCTCTGGTTCATTGTTTATTTCCCCACCATTCCATGTAAACTTACTCCTGGTAGGAATTTAGCAAAAGTAAGGGCAGAAGTTGCTTCATAAACAGGCAATGCTGTTCTCATTATGTTGCATTCTAGGCAACCAAAATGAAACTAAGGGTTCCCAGCAGTTGTTTCAGTTTCTTCAGCAAATGCATTCCATATCTCAGTGATATTCTCACCAGCCTTTTCCACCCTACAATTTCATGTCAAGTGAAATAAAATCCGGTGTGTGCCATTTGAAGCATGCAGATGTCCAGAGAACTTGATATTCAGCCATTCACACCTCTCCTTCCTGAAACTGAGTGAAATCTTGCCTCATACTTATTTGTGTTTGCAATTGTTATTCAGAGGATCACCAGAAAAAAAGGAACTATTCTAAGGTGGATTTTAGAGTCTATGCTACAAAATAGGACACACGTTGGGCCAGATCAGGCTTTCTTGAATCCGACAGATATTCAAGTCTGCAACATTTTCTTTTCCTACTGAAAGGAATAAAATATGCAGTCTCAGAAAATTATGGTTGGACCATGATAGTGGTCTCCAATGGCAAAGCATTGGTAGGAAATTAAATACTATTTTTTCCCACCTCTTTTCAAATCCAGTTTGAAGTAGAAAGTGTTATTAACAGTAATTTCACAGAACAATTAATTTATGCATTTGATACATCACTTGATATCTCTAGGGAAATCCAGAGAAAAACTTAGAAGTTTCTTTAACTCAGAAGTTCTGGATTAGATGCAGAAGCTACCTGATCTGAGGGAAGAGCTTGAGTACAGAGATAGACCAGATACCTGGGTTTAAAATTTAAGGTAGATTAAGTTCAATTTTTCAGAATAGTTTCTTCTTTTTGCGTTCTTGATTTCTAACTTTGATGTTGGTGTGACAGTTTATTTTGAAGACAAGAATCTTTACAAAATTCCCCTCAATTCCATTTATTTTCGTTTGCAGAAGAGTCATCTGTGGGTCAGAAGGCCTCAGCAGTGCCTGACTCCAGGACAAAGGCAGTCAGCCTAAGATTACAGTATGGAAAATTGAGGAAGAAAGAAACTGATGATTCCAGAGAAGGAGGAGGAACAACTTCCCTCCCAGCACCTCTCTGACTCTTTGTTTCACTGTGCTGTGAGTCTCATGAAATCATGAAGTTACATCAGCCAGGTGCCTCAGTGAAAGGACTGGAGATACTGGGCCTGGTCTGCAAGGTAAGGTAGCAGGAATTTACCTGAAAATGCCATGAAAAAACACAGCAAACACACATATTTTAGATCTTACAAACCAAGCCTCAGGCTATATGGTGAACAGGTTTGGAGGATAAAGTTGCCTATTGTTGTTACATGAGTATTTATTACCCAGTGAAACTTCTATAGCTGTTCATTGCGTAAGAATGTTTATTTTAAACCTGTCGATTGGCAGGGACCAAGTACCCCAATGACTGCACTGCTGCAGCATGTTCTTTATCTGACATTTAATCGAGGGGATTTTTTAGTAAGTGTGATTATTCTCTTTGTTACAGTCTGGCTATTTATAAATTATGTTACTGCCTGTTGCTCAGACAAGGACAGACATTGTAATGTAAACACATCTATTCACCCCGTAATTGATAAATGATACTCATCTTTGCACACTAGTCAGGAAAATATGCAAAAATATTAAGTTGCTTTGATACCTGCAGTTCCTTGGCAACCATCATTGAAACACTTTGATATATAGGACATCACATTTTATAGACGAGTAACAGGAGTCTCAGAAAGGCCAGTCTTGATTTTTCTTTCTCCAAGGTTGAACAGCCAAAGTGAATACAAATGCCGCTCTTTTTCAGAATGGATATTTGCAAAGCACTTACCTTGCTGACCTGTCTCCTGTGCCATTTGAGTGTAAGAGAACAGCTTACACTTGACCAATTATACATTTTAGGGTGCATATAAGGCACCAATAAGCAAATAAAATCTTGAAAAAGAGGGGCAGCTGTAACTCCCTCATTTCCAGCTGTTGAAGCCAGCATTCCAGCCACCTGCAGCAGTCCGACAACACTCAGCTCCTCGTATTATGAATGGATTCTAAAACATGTCTGCCTGACAGGGGACAGGAAGAGAGGAGAATGGGGAAACACAGACAGGAAAGGGAGGAAAAGAAGAGTAACAATGCAGTGCTTTGAAAAGGTAGGCTGGACTCCAGCATAACTTCAAACACTGCAGAGCTGCACAGAGGCTCAGCAGCCAGCGGGTTTTCCTAATGACACTGTGCATTGTGCTGGAGTGGCTTTTGCTGCTGCCACACAGCCACACTGCTGAAGGCTCCAGGGAATTACCTTGGTATTTAATTTGTTGTTATGAAAACAGTGAGTTTCACTGCAGCAAGAATAGTTGCTTCCCAAACAGTTACCAGAATCCTATTGTTGTTCTCCTTCTTGTTGACCTTTTTGATGGTTTTGCGATTATAATGATTTTCCCGGCTTTGCTATCTTGAATTTGTTTGATTTATATTGTGTCAGGAATTCAGAAAGGGGAAAAGCAGTCCATCTCAGGCAGAAGTTCTTCTAAATGAAGGAGTTTGAAGAAGTATTTTTTTCAAATGGAATTGTGATGGGAAGAGCAAAATTTTCCTTGCTTTAAGCTTTTTAATTGTATATGGCCAAAACAAATATAGGGTTCATTTTAAGCTGCACTATCATGCTGTTACCACACAAGCTATTCCATTGTAGGATTTTTCAGATTTCATTAAGAGCAAATACTACTTCTTTAGAGTGTAAAAGCTGTGAAAATAATTTTCAGTTCTGTTCTCATGTGTCTTTAGAGATTCAGAGTTTAATTTCCCAGAGTGCCCAAGAGAGTGGCAATCTTGGGAAGGTATTTTCCTGGCTGGCCCAGAAATCAAATTATTGTAAAACTATCTGGCTGTGAAATAAGTCACCAGGGCAGCTACATGAGCTCCCCCTTGCCCTCTGTTTTTGGCCTGTGATGTTTGCATGAGGAAGTGTGTAACTGTGTCTCTATCTCATTCAGCCCATGTTCCCTGTCATATTTTAGAAAGTCTTGTGTGACATTCAATATACAAGCAGCAAGCAATAAGCTGGTCAAAGTGTCTGTTAACTTAGATTTGTGTAAATCTACAATGTTATTTTGAAAACCAATTGTAATAACAAAAGAATATAGAATTATTCTTACATTTCCTAAAATAAATGATCTTTATTGCAGATAGTTGCCTGTATTTGAGGTAACATTTGCATACCTAACTATGCACCACTATGATAAGATAACAGAGTCACTATGATGTTATTTACTATGCTTATACAATATGCTGATTCAGTTCCTGCACATTACTTTTCCTTTACCACTTATGTCTGTGTGTAAGAACACCCAAACAACAAAACCCAGAAATGTACTGATTTTTTTTAATTTGCATACAAAACTGTGTGTTATCTGTCCTCCACAAAGCTCACATTTTAATTGACATTTCTTATCTACAAGGACGTACTTTTCTACAATAAGGGCAGTGTGCCATAAGCTACTTAGGAAAGTCCTATTAGGAGACAATTATGTTCATTATTTTAAATATATATTAAGATTAGAATACTGCTAAAAACATGCTATCCACTTCAGAAGTACAAAAGAAAGACCTCTCCATCCTACACCCAGTTCCACCAAGAGAGCTTGCAGTGCAGAGACAAAGCCAGCAGGGAACTGAAGAAACATGCAGGGGCTAGGAGACCAGGGGGGTTTTGAGAAAACACAGACACAGTCTTGAATACAATTTATTAGGGTCTATATAAAGAAATTATAGAATTATCTTGTCTCCTGTATGTATTCTCTTTTAAATGACAGTACTGTAAGTGAAAAGGCAAAACATTAATTGCTGGTTTGCTACCACATCTTCCAGCACTGGTGTCATTTTGACATACTCTCCTAAACAACAGAAGTAGCTTTGTAGCTATTTCTATTTCTTTCTAGACAAAGAAGATCTTTACAGAGTCTTTCTTGAGTTTTGCATGTAGTGGTAATGTATACTGTGCCCACAGCCCCCACAAAGATGGACTTTATGTGTCATATTACAGATTTTTTATTAGTTTGTTATCAAAGGTACCAAGTCACATAAGTCTCTTTATTTTCCACAGGACTGTTTGCAAGGATATTTGCAGTAGTAGGTTTTAGCATAAGACAGGCAAATAATTCAAGAAGAGCAAGGTGTTGCTGCACTTTAATAAAGACTCCAAACTCCACTTGGAGAGCCCACAGCACTGTGCTCCCCCTTGTTTGTTACTTCACTCCATTTTCCTCAGCAGCACCATCTAATGCACATCCTTGCTGTGCAGCTGGGAATGACTCAGTAAAGGTCTACCTGAGGAATATCAAAATCTAGACAGAGGTGAAATATTACTGAGAGAGAGAGAGTGCTAACATAAAATCTGGAAAATTAATCCAGTGCTGGAAAAGAGTATTCCTGTCTTCTTCCTTCTCCCTTGCCCTCCCCTGGCCTGCCTGAAGCCCACGTTGAGCATGGTTGTTCACTTATTTTAGACTCCTGGAAGAATTTAAGTTCGTGCACTGGAAAGTGAGAATGGCTCTATGGAGCAATGACTCATTCCAACGCACAGAAGAAAGAAACACTTTTACCAGCCCTCTGGCCTTGCTCAAAGTCCATTTCTCAAGGGTGGTCTTGCAATCAACAGCTTGGAGGAAAGACTTGGATCCCTCCTGACAGACCCAGACAGGTGGACACTGACCCAACCAAACATCTTCTGGCAAAAAGCTCCATCCTGCAAGACCACTGAGACCTCAGGCTTTGATGAGGCAAATGGTGAGACTAAACCAAACACTACCCTTCCTAATGGCCTTTTGGATGCTGCTCTCAACCAGTAAGAAAGGGCCCAAAACATTGTTGGAGCAGGAGGCTACTCAACTGTTGCCAAACAAAATGTTCTTAGAACTCTGGTAAGATTTCTGGGAAAGGATTTTTCTCGTTACAGAAGCATCTTCTTAACTCTTTGCAGAGTGACTGTCAGGCAGGGCACTGCTTTAATTTTCAGGTTTTCCAGCATTTCCTTCCTGTGTGCCCAGTGGCACGTGGAGAAGGCAGATGCAGATGATCTGCTTAAATACCAGGTGCCACAACAGGAAAGAAGTGGGAGACAGGAAACTCTTCCCATCACCCTTCACTGTCTTTCAGCTGGGCTTTCTGTACAGCAGTGCACAAGTTAAATGTGACAGGGGAGAGCCAATTGCTTGATGTTGCACAGTTGGGAAAGGGAAACAAAACCCAAGCCCTCAGCCCAACCTACTGCTGATGTTTTCCTCTCTGTGTGCCAGCACTCAGCTTAGGAGCTGCTCAGTTGCATGGTTGAAGGCAAGAGTTATCTTTCAGTTGTGTGTTTGTACAGCACCTAACACAATGAAGCCCTTCTCCTCTACTGCAGCTTGGAAACATTATCACAGCACAAATAGTAAATAGTAATCAGGTTAAAGATAGCACTGAATTAAACCAGAGCAATACTCCTACTGGAGGCCAAAAGGTACACAGTGCCAGCTCAGGCAACTGGCTCTCCAAACTGAAGGAGAACATTCCTCTGCAGTAAAATAAACAGTATTCTTTTTTCTCTTGAGATAGATAAAGCATTGTGTGTTTCTGATAAATCCATATGGTTTGCTTGCTTGCAGAGGAAAACATGAAGAACAACAATTCCCCAGATTTCTTCCTCAGAAGTTGCATTATCAATAAATGCCTGTGATATCAGTCAGGCTCTTTAGCTCACACATCCGGCCAGTATCTTAATTGCAATAACTTCACGTCCCAAAAAGTCAATGCAGTGATATACAAGGGACCTGATTCCAACCCCTAACCTCTCAG
>NW_008237353.1:808694-826341 GCF_000691975.1 Corvus brachyrhynchos
TCCTGCAAACTTACATAAGAGAGAAGGAGCAGATAACATTGTATGCTTGCAATTAAACATGCAGGATGCTTGTGCCCTCTTGCAGAAAGGAGTGAAAGAATGGCCTCTAAGGAAGTTGTTCTGAATTAGAAAATGGCCTTACAACTGAAGAATTTGGAGTGCAAGACCAAGGACCCATGGGATTGTCTGAATTGTTTTTTTCAAGTCTCCAAAATTACTTCATTGCACTTTTTTCTACAGTCTATGACAACCTAAAGCCTGCTGAATAAACAGACAAAGTACTGTTTGTGGTCTTTATATACACTGACCTAGGCCTTAATGGCAGCATTATATTTATTGGATGGAGGACAGACCTGACTTATTCTTAAGTGGATAAGGAAATTCTCTTGACTTAAAATGTTTCCTTTAATTTAATTTGTCTTTAGAATTGGGAGCTACAGATTAGAACTGGTAAGCCTGGGAGGTCTGACTTCCATCCCTGGCAAGGTGGTGGATGGCCCCATACACCTCTTGGGAGAGTTGCCTTTAGAGAAGGGAACAATAAAATGTGCAAGTTTGCAGATAATAGGAAGCATTTCTCAACAAACAAATGCCATGCCAGGCTCAGAAGGACCACATGAGTGTACAAAAAAAGGGCAGGAGAGGTGCAGGTAGGTAAATGAAAGGTAATGCACCTTTGGAGAAATAATCCAAACTAAGAGGCTAAACTCTTGTAGTTCTAGTACAGGAAAGAGACCTCAGCATCATCAGTAACAACTCCTGGAGATCATCTGCTCAGCATGCAGTGGGGCCCAGAAGAGCCAGCAAAGCAGTGGCCATCACAAGGAAGGGTATGGATAATGAGAGAAGGAGCGTTATTTCCTGCTACAGAAAACTGCTGTAGTGACAATACATGGAGTATGTGGAGTTCTGCATCTCAAGGAGGACATAGCAGAGCTAGATAAGATCCAGAGAAGGGCAAGGAAAACAAGTTCAGATACTGCTAATTGAATGACAGCTTATAAAGAGAGACTAGAAAGATGGAATTTCTTCAATATGGAGAGAAGAAAGGTGAGGGTGTGAAGGAGGAGATGGTAAAAACTTACACAATCACAAAGGTGGTGGTTTGGGCAAAGGTAGAAGGGTGATGTACCAAATTGCTTAATGCTGGAACTCAGGGGTGCTTGCTGAAACTTTGCACACCTGGTGACTCTTCAGTGCTGGATTCATTGGCAGCAGCCAGTGCCATTTCCTGTCAGGTGAGCATGGTTTACTGCCCTTCCTCTTGTTCCTCTGCTTCCACTTACTGTGTAGTTAGCAACAAGAGCTACACGGGACTATTTCTCTGTCTGCTCGCAGCCAGAATGGCTTCCTTTGGGGTTATGTGAGTATGAAAAAATTCAAGACTTGATTTATTGTTTTTCAAGAATAAGGGAGGTAGAAAGGTGTCAATCTGCTGACATGCAGCAGCACAATTATATAATGGCCTTGTATCTGTCTTGGTGGACGTCCCGAACCTGGTGAGGGAAGGATGGTTATAACCTGCTTTCTATGAGATGATATTTTTTCTCCAAATTTGTCCAAACCGGCACAGTATCAAAGACTTTCTGTTTAGGAGCAAGAGGGGAAGTGTTGCTGCACTCATGTATCATTTTGGTTAAATTTTCTTCTAATTTACTTTCCATGTGTTAATGTCACTGAATTTCATGGTTATGCAAAAGAATAAAGAAGTGAGATGGTATTGCCATACTTCAGTTAGTAGTGAAGGTAATTAATTACTACACAATATAAGGGCAGGCAATTGCTATTTGAGAAATTTTTGGAAGGAGTCAGAGTGAGGGTGATCTTGGAGATTTGGGTGAAGTAAGGGTCTTATTATGGTAGAGTTTGGTATTGCCCCTTACCAAACTCTACCTCTAGACCTCAAAGCTCACCTTGGAGTTTTCCCTAGGGCTGTAGCTTTGCTCTTTTTTGTCATTCTGGAGACTGTTACTAACACCCAGAGTGACTTCTGCTTGTTGTTGCAGTCCTGGAATACTCTCTGATTATGCGGGGCAGGTTGCACCTTACAGTGTAATTCTGCAATTCTTGCATCATCCCTGTGAAAAGAAATCAAGGGCTGGGTAAAAACACTATTAGAGGCACAGAAGGAGGATACCTTGAGTGTCATTTCCATGCAACAAAATATGTATATCTAGTTTTGATCACTCTATGTCTACTGCTAGTAAATGAAATTATTTCCAGCTTGGAATGGTTGATCTAACCCACAGGACAACACTGAGGTTCATTAAGTCTCAGTCAGCACAAAGTGGTATTGATGTGGTTAGATCTTCTCCTGAAGTCAGAGTTTGATACTTAATTTTCAGGCAGAGAAAATTTTTTCTACTTGCCCTCTAGGCAAAGTAATTTTTACCACAATGAAATATTGTCATAGCAGAAGGAAGCAAGTTCTTGAATTTAAATATGCCAGAACTTTGCAATAATTTAGGTTTGATCTAAAGTCAGTGTCAAGATCTCCTCTCTAGTTACAGAGGATTGAAAATGTATTAACTATTTCATATTTTATGTGACTTATTGTTGCTATTGTTAAGGGTTGGACCTTGTTACCACTGAGGGATCTGCAGGCCATCAAAAAGTGAAACTTAAAAGCTTTTTGTTGTTGTTGTCCAAAATAGTCCATTGTCATATAAGCAATGTATCTGGGCCATAGATATAAATATGAGACAAAATAGAAGATTAAACATGCAGACTACCAATCCAGTTCTGAAGGTTTGTAGGAAATACAGGACAGTCAGATCTGTGAGTTGCATTAAGCCTTTAGTTTTTACACTTTTGAAATTCTAAGCAATACTTGTAGTTGTTAAGAAGGAATTTGCTTCTTCCTGGCAGTTACTCTGATCTACCAGGTGTGTGTGGTCTCTTCCCTTTCTGAGGCTGCCCTTTTGTTCTGACTTCTTTAGGCAAAAAAAAAAAAAAAAGAGGCAGCTGGCAGCTTTAGTCTGTTAAATAGTCCACATTACTTACAGAGCTACAGTCCTCACTGACCCTTAACAGTTTAGTAGCTATGAGCTTTAAGAGGCTCAGTCCTAATCTCCTGTCTTCAAAGGAGCCAGAGCTGCTGCAGAATGTGGCCCTTTGATTGTGGCTTTCCCTGAATTTTAGAAACTCACCTTTGTTAGCTGGTCACTTCCATTCTTTTATCTAGATGATGACAACAGTAAAATTAACATAAATTGCTAGACTTGTCCAGGGGTTTTCATTACTCCTTGATGCTTTGCTCTCCTCTTGGCATGGGCTCTCTCAAATAGCGTATTAACAGCAGGCTGCTGCCTAAGGGACAAAACGTTCAGGATCCTTGGATATACAGCTCAGACTAAATATGCTGGCCAAGGAGTGTTCTGGCTCAAGAGAATGTCTCCTGTATCTTTACTCTGAGCTGAGGAAAGGTGTCATGCAAGTATTGTGAGGAAACAGTGTCTTGACATGTGGCTTCAGGGACTGTCTTTCTGTAATCTGCAGAGATGTCAAGACTGGATCCAGAGCAAGCTTGTTTTGTAGCAAAACCAGTAATTTTCAGCAAGAAAGAGCTGTTGGGCTGGTGCTCTCTCTGTTGGGTTTTGGTTTTCTGTTCCCCAGGGATAGTAGTGTTCTGCCCTGATTTCACATGGGCACTGTTTCCCAGTTCTGCAGAGCGCTGCTCTCTGAGCTGTAAGCACTGAGAATTGTGGGCATGAACCTGAGCTGATTCGAAGAACATGCACGATACTGATATTCAAGGGTTCTGAATTTGACCAGTTCCTGTGGCTCTAAGACGCATGTGAGTACTTCTGTGGCATACAAAGACCTTCCTGCTGTGAGAGCTCAGTAGCACAGAGAATATTTTTTGCCCTGGGCTGAAACTGGGCTTAAAACCTAAACTCCAGCTTCCCTAGAGGTTTGGTTGCTCTTTCCCACTTCAACAACAGCCATCAGAGAACACAAGAATGTTCACTCTCATCATCCTCTGGACAAGGGGCTAAGATGTCAGCTTACAAAACCTTTTAAATACAACAAACAAACAAAACCCCAAACACACAAACAAAGGAAAATAGAGGGCGGGGGGGGTGGGAGGGGGGTGGGTGGTGAAGGAAGAGGGAGACGATCACATAGTAAAAACTTTCCTCACTGTATCCACACACTGTGCGTGTCAGTGCTCCACTGACTCCAAAAGTGTGGACCAAGACATTAGCTCTTGGTCATGTACTGCACTGGAATCGCATACAGACACTGTCTCCAGGAACACCAGTGATGCACATCAACCTTTTGGCTTCCCTCAGGTGCTTGCACAAACACTGGCAGCTTCTGTCAGGAACAGCTTGCAGGATCAAGCTGCAAATGCCTGTGCAGGGCTTCTGTGCACTTGAAAGCCACGACTTGATTGCACAACATTCTTTCGTATCCTGTACTTTCTTCTTGACCTTTCTTCCATGTTTTCCATGTGACTGACAGCCCTTCAAAACACAAAGCAACAGGATAGTGTTGGATGGTCAGAGGAAACATTGCCATCAGTTTGGGATATCATTATTGAAACAGCTTCAAGTTATCAACAACTTCAAGGGAGAAAAATGCTGATATTTGTTTTTTGCCTTGCATACTATTCCCCACTTATTAATCGGTTTCTTGACTCTCTGACCCACTTTCCTGCAATAATAGTTACATGGACAGCCTAATATTTCTTATCCTGGTGTCTATATCCCTGGGCTGAAGTTTTTCAGTTCTGTTTGCTGGCTAACCCTTCCAAGATGCTTCTGACTGTAACTAGACAAAACCTTTCCTTCCTAACAGTTTGGCAACCATGTTCTAATCTTTCTTTTTTTACTGACTTTTATTCTTTACTTGTCACAGCTGCTAGAAGAACTAAAACATACTTATGGAAGAATTATTTAATTTTGCCAAAGTCTTAGGGACCATAGGGGTGACAGGGTATCAAATCCCTCCTCTCTAGGCTCATCACATTAATTGTTTATATAAAACATCACCAAAAGCAGTTTTACCACAGTAATTAGTGTCCCCAGGCCTACCATTTATCCAATAATCACGGCATTTTGCAAACACTCTTTAATTACATTCTCAGCAGCCTGGTCTCTTTAATTTTGCTGTTCTGCCTTAGTCCTGCAATAGCCACTCTTTTCAATAAGGTAATTAGTAGCCACATTTTAGCATTGTATAAACTGATAGAGAGATTGCATTCGGAGGCTGTCTGCTTAAACACTGCAAAAGTGGTAGAGAGAAATTAGGTCTGCATCTGACTCCTTCAATTCTATTTTGACAACTATGGTAATCCTGCTTTCTGATTCTGTAAGTTCACCTAGAGTTGCCCCTAGTGCTTCCCTATGGTTGCATGGTACCGTGTTTGCTCTCCCCTTCCAGTGCCTTGCTGCACTTGTGTTCATGCTCCATCCTTTCCACCAGCTCTAGTGGCTGTGAAGCCATTCTGAAAGTACCAAAAGAAGTGCAGTTTTCAGTCATCTCCAAAGTGTTGAGTGGGTTGGGATGACCTATCCAGGGGATGACAATGCTCCCCTTGGTTTGAGGGGGTGACACCACCAGATTACAGTCAGGATCATCTAAAGTATCTCTCTTGATTCAGAAACTCCGAAAATTAGCATTTTCAGGAACACAGTGATATCTTCACCTATGCCACTAGAAGATCCTGCTCCTTAACATAAAAGGATTTTTTTTCTCATTTGTCATATTGGATGTTGAAAACTGTGGATACATCTACAACCTGCCCATCAGGTTCCAGTAGGTTGATACAAGGACAGGTGAGAGGGTAGGCTGTCAAAAATAAAATCACAATTACATACCTTGCCTTCCTGTGATATTCAATAAAATCATGGTGTAACTAACATTTATGATTTTTAAAACCTTTATCCTGGGGCCTCGGTGGTGGCAGCAAGCTCGGTGTTTCAATAACTACAACATGTAGTGCCTTAAAATCAAAGCTCGAATTCCAATCACTGGCAGGCAACATTCAAACGACAGGGGCAAGGAGGGGAAATTGTTATTTGCAAAGATGTGATTTATATATTTGAAGATTAGAAAAACAATAATAATATGGAAGTAACAATTTTTAAAAATACCTTTAGGCAAGAATCACTTAACTGCTTTTCCCTTTAAAAAAATATAATTTGTTACCTCTAAAGACTAAGATACAAATGTGTGAAGCTGACTAGCAAGGAACTAGTAGTAAGTCAGTTGTAAACCAGCTAGTGAGAAGCAGAGTTAAGCTACAATAGGATATGCTGGAAAGGTGATGGTCCCTCTTGCAGCAGTGAATTTTTCACTGTCCCCATGTAAACAGTACTTTTGGCTACATGTGAAATAACCTAAACTCTACTGACCGTCTTTTACTACTTGAAAAATCTTCTGTATGATGATGTTTTTATTTAATATTGGATCTTGTGCCTATCTTCTGCTTCTGTTCCCAGCATCTGATATTTCTCTCGTTACTCAGTCCTTCAGGGTCTTCAACCCTATGGTGACAACAACCTATAGATGACCA
The DNA here is from genome assembly GCF_000691975.1 of Corvus brachyrhynchos. Classification (NCBI taxonomy): domain Eukaryota; kingdom Metazoa; phylum Chordata; class Aves; order Passeriformes; family Corvidae; genus Corvus; species Corvus brachyrhynchos. Next base: position 815,218 of record NW_008237353.1, read on the forward strand.
CAAGGCCAAGTGCCCTTCAAACTCCTAGATTTGTGCAAGTATCAGGTATAATCTTGACCTGTACATTTTGTGATCTCACAATGGAAATGACAAGTAAGATGCTGAGGGCAAAGAAATGCTTTAAAGGCCTACAAGACTAAAATGATGCTAACAGAGTGTGTAAATTTTCTAGCCTTTAGTATTGACATGTGGGATGGGAGCAGGAAACTGTGCTTCCCAAATGCTGCATGACAGCTGAAAACTATGGTAATGGTAGAAAAGTAGATTGGAAAGCCTTGGAAGAGCACACAAGTACAGAGAGTACATCAGGCAGAAACTCTTGGAAAAAGTTAGACTAGGGAGTGATGACATGATGATAGCAATATAAATAAGTGAAAGGAAATTGCATGAAAGAAAGGAAGAGGGTTATCTGGATTATCTAGAAAGTGTCTGAACAGATTTTAGCCTAAAATCAAAAATGGAAAAAGAATGAGGCTAGACATAAGGAAAAAATTCATAACCTTGAGCATGCCTAGAATAGATTGTCAGACCAGCATAGGCAATGTCATGGGTGGGTGAGACCAGATAGGATAAGACAATAGGAATAATAAAGTAAGGAAATAACCCTTTTGGTGTGAGCAACTGGAGTGGATGACCCAATTTGTGTTTTTCCAGATCTGGCTGGCTATATATAGTTGAAGAGAGGCAGTAAATAAAGCTTGTGCGCTGGTCAGTGATGGTTGGCTACAATGGCACACAAAGTTTAGATTCCCATGCTTCTGCCTGGTTTCATGGAGATGTAGCTGTGAGGGAGCATCACCAGCCCAACACTTGGCAGAGGTCAGGCTGCACGAATTTCCATGAAATGGAAAAGATGTGAGCTATCAGCCAAAGCTGTGGCTCTCAAATCTTCCAGGCTTTTGGAAGTTTCGAACTACAACTGGAAGAGTTGTCTTGGAGGCCTAGGTTGCCTTGAATCGCCCAAGTCTGTTATTCACAGGTTCATCATCCTTAGACCAACTTCATTAGTTGTTTGTCTAGTGCCTTTCCAATCTTTTCACCCCTCTCCATCTCCAGTGTGGTAACGTGGGTTGTGGTCCTCAGCATGTGACATTAATGCAGTGGCTTCAGGCTTGCTAGTGTAATTTTCATACAAAAAAATCACATCTGCACCGTCTTCTGTTTTGTTTTATACTCCCTACAGTGGAATGAGAAAGAATAATACGAGAAAATGAGGGTTATGAGAAGTACGAATTTACCATGCTTCTTTTTCTGGTTTGTTCATGATGTCAGGGTTTGGGAATTGTTTTTCTATTTTTTTTCCCCCCTGAAATATGCATCAGTGCAATCCCAATCTGCTTCAGAAGAAGGACACCAAAGGAAAATGTCCACTAGAAGACCTTTTGGCCCTTTCTGTTTGTTCTGCATGGGAATTTCTTGTTTAATTTTGTAGTGATAGGCCCATACTTGGCTGAAACAAACCTTTAAAGGAAGTGTCCCTAAATGTGCCTTCAGGTCCCTTCTCTCAGCCCAGACAGGAACAGAAGACAGATCTTGAAATTCTCCTTCTTGCAAAGAAAGGGGTCTGCATTTCTAAGCCAGCGAGTCACTTTTCCCTTACTTGGCATTCAGTGAGTGCTTGGGAGAGCTGCAGTTACATGCCAGAGACATACCAAAAGGGAGGAAGGAAGATTTTGAAGTCCTGCCAAATACTGCGCATCGTTACACACCGAGGCACTCCCTCACGCGCCTTGGGTGGTGGGTATTGGTGTGAAAGTGTTCAGGTGGTGACCACCTTATATTTGCATACATGGAAAATGTCAACCCTGTCCCCCTGTTAAAGGCATTGAGAGCTTTTGGGTTTGATTGCTACTCACATATAGACATTGTAGATTTGGAGAAATTTCTCAGGACAGCAAAAAAAAACCAAATGAAAACAACTGAGGGCTGTCTACAAACCCTGAGGAGGGAAGAAGTTGAAAAGGTGACAAATGCTTCTTTAAAATCAGAAATTAAAAGGACTGAGTGTCATGATACCAGGTTGAAATTTGCTGGGCTGGGTAAGGAGGGAGGAAATGCTGCAGTCTTTGGTTGAGAACCAAGGGCAGGGAAATAAGTTTTGCAAATTCCTGGAAAATGAGAATTCCACAAAAATTTCAAAATTCAAACAGGATATCCAGGAAAATTTTAAACCTCCTTTGAAGAGTAATATCTAAACTCCAAAATATTCAGTAGAGCCAGGGTTCCTCGGGCCTCTGGTCTCCTAGAAGTGGCCAGCCCAGTAATGACCTGCCCTGGAGCAGGGATCCCTGCAGCCTTCAGTTCCCCTGTGTTATGTTGTGCACCCAGCAGGAAACGCCTCTGGGACCCAGTCCTGCCTGTGCTTTACCAGAAGTGTGTCAAACAGACACGTTTCCTGAAGACATTTTCACTCTGAATTGCCCTTTTCCAATTTGTTTCGCTGGAAAACTCCTAACGTGCCCTAGCTGCTATCCAAGGACACTGGAAGAAACTAAAAGGTAGCAAGTTCAAAGCTGAAAAAGGGACTGTTTTTGCCTGCATGAGATAATTCAACTGTGGATCTCATTCCTGCAGGCTGTCACAGAGGTCAGGAGTTTATCAAGATTCAGAAAGGGCTGGGAATGCATACTGCTGCTGAGCATATTTGCAATTCTATTATGTAATCCTACAAAAGTAGGTGTGAGGAGGGCTGTTTAGGATGAGACCTTTATTGATATCTCATCTCATAATGGGAAGAAGTGTAATTGTGTAACACACAGGAATGTACTGCAGAGGCAATTACTTGAGGGTCCCCCACACACACATTCAACAAGTTTTGATGCTGGTCATTACAAGTGCAACTATACCATTTTACTGGAATCTCATCCTGATTTGATGGGGGAGGCTTGAATTAAACCTCCATATCAAGTCTCATCTTTGATGCACTGAAGGTGTTAAATCTTAGAGTCCATTTTCTTGACGTTCCAAGTTGCCTTGGCTCCCACCGGAAATGTATAGGAAGCAAGGATTGTTCTCTTTGTAGTGGTCTGGGCCCATTTTGTTGGCACAAAGGAGATGGGGAATGGTTAGAAAAGATTTTTAGGGTGTTGAATCTGCACAGGGCAATTGTGGATACAATAGGTCCCAGGAAGGGAGGGGAGTCTGTAGGAGGAGTTGGGTGTTTGGGAGATGACTCTTCAAATTCGTGAACTGCAAAGACATGGTCTGGGTTTATGCTGACAGACACTGCTGCCTTGCTAATTTTACTGGGTGGGTAGTGTCTGTGCTTCTAGCATGAAAAAAATATCACCTTTGGGTATGATTCATCACATCTAATTTTAGCTGTTTAAGTCTAGGTCTAGTCATCCAGAGTACCTATATTCTCAGCAGAAAGAGCGAAGCCTGTCTATAGGGCGATTCACCCCTCTTGTCTCTGGTATCTGTCATTAAATGAGTTGAATCATCCCCAGAAGGGCTCATCCTTTTCCACTGGCTGCAGTGGGAACCCAGACACACCAGATCATGCCAGCTGCCTAACGCTGAGATAGCTCCTGTAAAGTGAGATAAATCTCCCTCCCTGGGCAGCTGTGCTCATACTAGCAACAAAAAAAGCCCAAATAAATGTGTTTTTAATCAACAAAATAAATGGTATGCGTACCAGAGGGAGGAGGTTGCCTTCAAAGGTACTCAGCTAAAGTCAGCAAGGTCCTACAGCTGTATTCCTCTCCATTTCAGCTCTCAGACCTTAATCTGTACCTGTGAAGACCTTGTCTACTTCTCTGTTTAGAGAAGCAAGTAGCATCAGTTAGAGTGTGCCCCAAAGTTTTCTTGCTTTTTTCCCTGCTGTATCTGTTAGCCCAATAAAAGAGGTTGGGTCTGCCTACAAACTTTCCCTGCTTCCTATCCTCGCATCATCAAGGCAGCTACAAAGGCACTTTTACCTTGCTCCCAGATGATCCTGGATAAAGAACTCATGCTAGGCCTGTAATGAGATAAACTTTTGTTTTTAACACAGGTGCTTGTCTACTGGCCCCTGGAGCCACTAGGACAGCTCACATCTTGTAAAATTAGAACGTGCTTAAGCATCTCATAGCAGACCTCCATTTCATCTGAAAATGACAACTTTTGTGGCTTTTTCATTAAAAAACTGAAGAGGTTACGCACATGTGGAAGAGGCAATTCATATGCAAATCCTTTTCCAGAACTCTGGAAGCTTGTCTGATAAGAAAATCATAGGAAGCACAAATGAATGACAACAAAAAAAAGCATGGGACAATATTACTCATACAATGACTTTGTCGCTTAAAGCAGGAAAGAAAAAAATCCCAGCAAAACCTCAGAGGAGAAGCACGAAGGGAATTTCTGTATTTCGCAAATCCCTTGTTTTGGGTGCGAATGTAACAATGTTTGTCATCCGGGAGGCTTCTTATGCTTAGGTAGATGCTCGTTGTCCTTCTATGGAAATATACAGTAAGTTGTGCAAATACAGGCCGTGAGGAGACATCCGTCTCCCACCAGTAAGGAATGTGGGTGGGGAACACATCAGGCTCCAGCCCAGCCCCTCTGGGGCACTGCCCTTGCACGGCCCGAGAACAATAACCACCGGAACATGCTGAGAGACCTCGTCTGAGGAGGAAAAAGAAGAAGGGGTAAAAAATTATATAAATCTCAGCACAGACTTCAACCAGCCAGCTCTTCATTTGGTGCTGTTTCTGGAGAACAATGGCACGTGGGGACAGGGACACGCACGTGGCGTCTGCTCACTTGCTCTGGACACTGGCTGCAGCAGGCAGAGAGATCATGAAGCACAAAAATTATGGTGACTCGGGTGGCTCCTAAGGGTGAATAGTCCTCCCTCTGACCTGTCTTGTTGGGGTATCCCTGAGCTGTGAGAAAGGAAAGGTCTGGAAACACTGCTTCTAGGGAGCATGTGGTGGAGAAATTGAGAAATCAGCAGTGGCTGAAGCTCAATAATGTCTCAAAATATCCACGTACTTGCTGCTGTCTCTGTTTTTCTGGCACTATTGCTCAGACTTCACGTGTACCAAAGCAATCAAGTGCCATGGCTTGTTTCCTTGTTGTGTGGTGTGTGTGCATCCCACACACAGAGAGGTGTGCGTGTATTCCCCGCGCTGTGTTTTGGAACAAACAGCTCCTGCGTTATCTTCTTGCATAACGCAAGACTGGATGTTTTCTTAACATGTGGGCCTTCCTCCTTGAAAAAGAAAATAATTCAGGGTCAGGCAGTCCTTGCAGAGAGACCAGTGCACTAACCCACCCTTTGGCATCTGCAATGACTGAACCAGTGCTGTGTTCCATGTGGCACAGCTGCTGAGTGTGGACAGTGTGCTCTGACAGCCAGGACTGCCAATCACAGTGACAGGGGAAACACCACTGGGTTTGATCAGTGGGGTCTTATCACAGGCAATAACAAGGAGGGAAACATAGGTCACCAGAAAGGGTCTGTTGGCGTAGGAGTTGGGCAATGATGCTAATTGCTATTTTAAGCATGGGTTGCCTGACTCTTGGGCCTCACGTCACTGCTTGGTAATGGACACAAGTAGTGGGTTTGATATTTTCAGGCACTGGACACTGCTTGATTGCAGTGACTGCCAATGCTGTAACCTTGGAAAAATCAGTGCAGTCACTGAGCTGTTGTTATCTGGGAGATAACATTTGCCTGTGGGCACCCATGTCTGAAAAACATTTGGCTTTTGACAGATGTCGCTCAGCCACAACAAACAGATGTTGCTTTACATTTTTTCTCCAGTTTCCCCAGGAGCAAATTCGGTGGAAGCAAGTAAACTGGTTTCCTGTAGCTCTGGGTCTGTATGTCAGATCTAAGCAAATGAAGTGTGAGTAAAGCCATTTTCCAGAGTAGAACTAAACTACCACTTCTTAATGTGACCCAGAGAAAGTTGTATCACAGGTATGATTTTAGTGTACATTTGATTTAAAAGAAAACAAGTAATGCAGAGGCTTGTTGTAAATGGCAAGTCTGAAAAATTGTGTTTAAAGGAAGAAAAAAATCATTGAAAAAATACACTGGAATACAGACAAAGAAATCACTTGTTACTAGATTTACTTAGAACTGTTGTACTGCTGTAAATATAGGGTAAGGAGTGATATTTTATGGAACTGGGGATCGACACAGCCTCCTGCACTCTGAACCTCTGGCTGGTTGGCTAGATTTGGGTGGGGAGTGAAGGGAGAGCTATTACCTATGCCCAAGACTGGTATGTTTCACTCACCATATCTAGTAAGCGTTAATTAATGTAGAAATGAGCCAAAAAACACCGCTCCTGGTGCATCAGGTCAGGTTACAAAGTCTGGGAATAGTACGTAGGAGGGATTTCTGGGGCATACCTTAGGTGCCAGCAGCTGCTTTTCATATCAGGGACTACCTGAGTCTCCTTGGCAGAAGCAGAGCTCAGCTGTGGTGGAGTTTGTTTTTGGTGGTTTTGGGGTTGTTTTTGTTGTTTCCCGACTGGAGGCTGAATTGCATGCCAGGAAAAAGATGAGTTGGGCTAGTCAGAAAGCATGAGGAAATAGCATTCAAAATTTTATCCTTTTAGAAGCAAAGTGATAAGTATCTGCCAGCTCCAGACAGAAATCTGCTTTTTTTTTTTTCCGGCTTCAGCTCACTTGTGGCAGTGAAGGGAGCCGGGGCTAAGTGGAGCCTCTCAGCAACTGATGAGGAGGGGATCTGCTTTGGCACCAGCACAGCTGCACTGACAAGGGTAGTCAGGCTCCGTGGTTCTCTCCAGGGACTGCATCCTGCCTTCCTTCATTCCCCAGGTCCTTTGGAGTTTCACCTTACTCTGCTGGTTTTACTTGATGTCTCTGTTGATCCTTCTTTTCCCAAACTCCCCAAACCAGCAACTTGACAAACCACAGTGAGAGTTTGAGAGAAAGAGCTGGACAACAAAACATTGACCCCAGACCTGCACATTTATTTAACACTTGCTTTTGAGGCATGCAACCTGCTGACACCCTTCAAAGTGAGTGACTGCCTTTCCCCTGTGCTGGCTGGCAGCCTGGAATGAAGAAGCCACCTTGCCTGGGGGGACACCCATGGCTCTGACTGACAGGCCTCCACACAGCAGTTTATCTGCCAGCCAGCTTCGGCCGCTGAGCTGGAATTTGGGACAAACACAAGGACACCTGCTCTTAGCAGGGATGGGGCGGTGGGGGCCTTGTGTGACTGGGTTATGGAAGCAGCGAGCAGCCATGGGGAGCTGGCCATGGGAAGCCAGCAGCAGGCTGTCCAGCTTGAAAAACATTTTAAGTCCACCAGATCCTCACTGGCGGCTGGAGTTTAGTATAGGCATGAAAAGGTAGCCTCCAGCCAAATGAAAGAACAGCCCAGATGTGAAACAGCTATCATTGCCTGACTTCACCAATTAAATTGGGGCCACTCTCCTATTCATTTGCTTATTTGTTTATTTTGAGAGGGCAACTTCTTTGTTGTATTCTGTAGCTGTAATTTGATTTGTCCTAGCTTTTCATGTGCTGTTGAGACAAGCTGAGTGGAAATTCCAGTTACATGCTTTCATTTGTTCCCCCTTGGCATGCAGGCTACGGGAACAGGGCTACGGGCCCATTGGCCTACGTGTCATTAATCTTCTGGGAACAATGAAAAGAGAGCATTTGAATGTGTCTTGGCTTTTCCGGCAGGCTCTGTCTGAAGGACTTCTCCATTATATGGTAAGAATAACAAAACAAGGGGAAAAAAGGGTAGAAGAACAATAAAAGAAATCCTTCAGAGGAGAGTGCATGTGTCCCTGGGTGTCCATCAGCCTCACTGGATGAGGCTGCATCCCAATACCAGGAATGAAAGCCCATCATCACAGCAAGGGGCAAAGGTGAGGGCTCCCATTCAGGCATTCAGAACCCAAAAAGTTGAATAGATGCACCTTTTGATGAAGAGTTGTGTATGTAGATAACTGTTCCTGTCCCCTAAAAGTGTCCTGGATGCAAGGTAGGAAGGCTGCATCTTCAAACAGGTGGGTTGCAGCTCATCATGGCTTTTGCTGGAAAACAACCAGTAACCTGAGCAAATCAGTGAAAAGCTGTGGAATTTGTCTACCTGGAATTTATTCTCTGACACAGTTTCCCACAACGTTCTCCTGGAGAAACTGGATGTTCATGGCATAGATGGATGTACTGTTTGTATGACTGGATGTGGCACTCATGCCATGGTTTAGTTGAGGTGGTAGGGCATGGATTGGACTCGATCTTAGAGGTCTCTTCCAGCCTGGTGATTCCGTGATTCTGTTTGCTGGGTAAAAAACTGTCTGGATGGCTGGGCCCAGAGAGTGGTGGTGAATGGAGTTACATCCAGCTGGTGGCTGGTCACAAGTGGTGTCCCCCAGGACTCAGTGTTGGGGCCAGCCCTGTTTAATACCTTTAACTATGATCTGGATGAGGCGATCAAGTGCACTGTCAGTCAGTTCGCAGATGATACCAAGTTGGGCAGGAGTGTTGATCTGCTGGAGGGCAGGAAGGCTCTGTGGAAGGATCTGGACAGGCTGGATTGATGGGCTGAGGCCAATGGTAGGAGGTTCAATAAGGTCACAACAATCCCCTGCACTCGAGTCTTGGGCAGAGCATCTGGAAAGCTGCCAGGAGGAAAAGGACCTGGGGTTGCTGGTTGACAGTGGCTGAACATGAGCCAGCATGTGCCCAGGTGGCCAAGAAGGCCAAGGGCATCCTGACCTGTATCAGCAATAGTGTGGCCAGCAGGACCACAGTAGTGGCACTACCACTACTTATCACCAGGGCAGTGATTGTCCCTCTGTACTCAGCACTCATGAGGCCACACCTCACATTCTGTGTTCAGTTTAGGGCCCTTCACCACAAGAAGGACATTGAGGTCCTGGAGCAGGTCCAGAGAAGGGCAGCAGAGCTGGGGAAGGGTCTGGAGCACAAGTCATATGAGGAGCAGCTGTCAGAGCTGGGGGTGTTTAGCCTGGAGAAAAGGAGGCTCAGGAGGGACCTTATCACTCGCTACAGCTCCCCAAAATGAGGGTGTAGCCAGGTGAAGGTTGGTCTCTTCTCCCAGGTAACAAGTGACAGGACCAGAAATGGCTTCAAATTGCACCTGGGGAGGGTTAGATTCAATATTAGGAAAAATTTCTTCATGGAAAGGATAGTCCAACATTGGAACAGACTGCCTGAGGAATTGAGGGAGTCATCATCCCTGGAGGTATGTAAAGGACGTGTAGATCTGGCACCTGGGGACATGGTTTAGTGGTGGACTTGGCAGTGCTGTGGCTGGACTCAATGATCCTAGAGGTCCTCCCCAACCTAAATGATTCTGTGATTGTATAACTGCACACAGGATTTCCCTGCCCTCGCTGCCCCTCCCTTATCACACTCGCTCAGTTACCTCTCCCATATGCTCTGTGGTGCAGGGTTGCTGGGCTGTTTGCTTAAACAGTTACTGGACTGAATTCACGGGGAGTCAACCAGGACAAGGCCTCTAGGACTAGGGTTTCACCAGGCACTCACAGCTTCCCTGCCTGAAGTGTTGCTTCCCCACAAAACTGGGGTTTGAGGCACTATGTGCCAACTTTCCTCTGCAAGCACATGTATCTTAGTTCATCATTTAGCCTAAGGATTTCCAGACTTTCTGGTAAGACGGGCGTCTGAGGAAACCTTGGAGTGTTGATTATAGGGCTGGGCGAGCAGCAAGAATTTCATTTTGCAAAATATTTCAAGGTGTTGACACTTGTGTCAAAGTGCAATAAAACCAAGACTCAATTGTTTTTGCCAAAAATAAAAAAAAATAATAATATGGGGAAAGAAAGGGGGAAAAAAAAGTACACACTGCACAATAGCCAACAGCTCAGACTTCACTTGAGAAGTGGTCCGTAATCTGGAAGAGGAAGAGCACTCCTTCCACCAGCCCATTCACCATCCTAGGGTGTGCCTCCCTAGACTAGAGATTCTTTTCTGCACCCAAGAAAAAAAAATGCTTTCTGTGTTCTTCATCAAAAGCAAGCAAAAAAACAATAGGTCCCTAAGGAAAGCCTTGGTTTTAACCTACTGCCTTTTCCAAGAAAACACCCCCACCTTTTCTTAATCTCCCTTGCCATCTCCACTTATAACATTCTTTTTGCCTGTTCTCCACCACGCAAAGAATCACAGCAGATCTGGTGCTCTTGAAGTTGCTCATTTCTTTTTTCCAGTAGAATTTCAAAAGTATACTAAGGATATTTTGGTGTTCAGCTTCCCTGTGAGCAGTGTTGTGCCTGTGAATGTTAAATTTCTACTAATCTTGCAGTGGATTAGTGATGAGGTCCAAGCAGATGTCCTTACCTTTTCTGGACAACTCATGTTCTCAGCCAAAAAGATGAAAGAGGGGACAGAAAAATTATTTACTGAGGAGGAGGAAAGGCAGTGAGAGAAAAATGGCATCATGTTCAGTTGGATGGGCCAGCTAGGAGGAAAGAGCGACTGGAAGGGGAAGAGCAGGCTTCTGCCCCCCTGCAGCTCCTGCCCTGCCTCTACAGGCAAGCATAGGAGGTCTCCCTTTGGGAGAAAGCCCCAGATATTGCCAGCAGTTCTCTTCAGTTTTGGTTTATGAGACCAGACCAGCTTTCTCAACCTTACCATGTTCTGCCCGCTTGATTTTTAGGTGTAAGGAGGTAGACTCATTGTGTTGCCCATATCCATGTCCAGCTCTGGTCCACTTCTGTCCTGAGACCTGTCTGCAGAGCCATGGCTGGTGTCCACTGGAAGGACTGGCAGATGCTGCTCACTGACACGATTGAAATCAGCCAAGAGACTGCACTTGGGGATTTTCTGGGCCCTGTAGCATGGACAAGCAGGGTTCACCAGGGAGGTAATGCTAAGGTTTTCCCAAGGTTTTGGTGGGCCTTTTTGAGTGACAAAGTTAACATGTTGTCTACAAGACAACCTTCAAGGAGCTCGTGTATTGTAGTCTGGGTGCTCTGGGAGGGTATTTGCTCTAGAATAAACAGTAAATATTACTGATAAGGAAATAATAACGAATATGTGCCAGAGATTTAACCGCATGTTATTGGAATTTTCATCTATGAAACAATTAAAGGATTAGACCTTACAAACTGAAACTGCCTGACTGAATGGTGCATGAGAAATTTTGTTCAGAGGGGAGCT
>NW_008237353.1:826374-826609 GCF_000691975.1 Corvus brachyrhynchos
AGGAAAGCTGGAAAACGTAAGTATCTCAAAATAAAAAATGAATGACTTGACAGAAATGTGTATTTTTAGGAAAACAGTCATTCATATGCTCTGCAGATTTAAAATTAATGATGGGATTTTCATTTTATCAGAATTAAAACACTACAGCTTCACAAAGAGAAATCTCATTAGTGAAGCTGCATATCTGAAAGTTCACAGTAAAAGGGCAACTGCTAAAAAAACCCCTTATATTTCA
>NW_008237353.1:826630-849587 GCF_000691975.1 Corvus brachyrhynchos
AGCAGGAAACCAGAAGAAAAACAAACTTTTAAATTCAGTTTAAAGTTTCTTAGAAATTGAACTCGAACACAATATTTTAGTATTGCTGTTAAAATGTTCTCAAAAAACCTGGAAATTTTTGTTTCTGTCAAGGAAATAAAGTGTAAAGTCCCCCACTCATGGCCATCAAGTTTTTCACAGGAGCCAGCTTGCAGTTGAAAAGGGACCCTCTTTACCATAAATCTTTCCCTTCCCTTTTCCCAATTTCCCAGTGAAAGGGGGAGAACCAAGGACAGGGCCTAGCCCATCGAGGAGCTGTTGGCATCCACCACCATCTCTGGCCAAAGAAATGCAGGGCAGGAGCCTCTGACGGATCTGGGTCTGAAAGAAACTGAGCTGCAGTGAGTGTGACTGAATTGAAAATCTCCCCCCAGTCTATGAGCTCCACCTTGATTGCTGGGTTTTTCTGGAATGTCCAAGCCCTGCCAGATCCAGTTGAATCTTGTGGTTTGTTGTAGCACCAGATTTAAGTCCCTTCACTGCCAGCTTTGCAGTGAGGGGTTGAAACAAGGCTTCTTGCCAGCAATATAAACACCTGATTGATTGACTTCCTGGGCATGGGGAGCTTCTCTTGGCAATTCCCCTTCCCACCAAAATCTTTAGACAAGGATGTCCATTTCTCATCCCATTCCACAAGCAACCTCTCAAGAGATAAAATTCAGCTCTGTAAGCAACAGCAATTCTTAGATATTAATGCAACCAGGCTTAAAGTTTCCTTTTGTTCCTCCCTGCCTTCCTTTCATCTGACCCTGGTATTTCATCTTGCATTCGGCTTGGAAAGCTTTAGGCAGAGCTCCTTCCTTTGTTGTGTGTTTGCACACCTTGCACAGACTGGGAAGACCTGAATCGTGACTGATGCTCTGATACTCCTGAACAACAATGCATTATGCACACACACACACACACACACACATACAAAACCCCCAGCAACAGAAGAATGAGGATTTGTTGGTATTTGAGCTGCACTTGGTATTCCCAACCTCCCCATGCAGCCACCACTGTGTGCTGATGGGATTCGGCCCTGTGTGCCCAGGAAGAGGTTATCTAGCTCTGGGAAAGTCAATTGCATCTCAGTATGTCTCAGCTCCCCAAAGATCCTTTAACTCTGCTTTATGACCTGTTTTCCTGTTCATGGCAGTGGAGGCGCCACGTGCCAGCTGCCTCAGAGACAAGGCACAGTGAGGTTAAACATAGATATATGCTAGGAACGAAATGTAATGGTCCTGCTGCTGTAAGACAAGAGATTTTCCAGCCATTCAAGGCTCAGGGGAGTATGTTATTGTGTGTGATGTCTGTATGTATTATATATGGTTTTGAGTGAATTGTAAATACATTCATGTATATATTTTGCATCCCTAATGCTTTATTGATATAATTCATCTCATGGTTTCAGTGACTTCATGTTTCTCTTGTAGCTACAGCACATGAGGAAATAATTTTGTTCAGTAAATAAGGTTGCAAACAGAGAATCTTTTATTTTCTTAGTATTATCAGAGGAGGGCAGGATGGTTTGAAAGGAATGCAGCAGCTTGGAAACAGAAGAATACTGCTTTTATTTTTTTGCAGGTGTCAGTGTGCATAGGGGAATAGCTGCTAGCAAGAATTTTCTGAATAAATTAACACCTTCCAGAAATACCTTGGGCCTCAGACCAGCAAAGCAATTAAACATGTGCTCAGGTTGGAACACTGCCTATTTTGCAAGTCACTTATGTGCATAATGTTAAACAGAGGCTTAATTACTCTGCAAGATCATACAAAAGCAGAGCTGGAAAGGACCTCAAGAGATGATCTACAGCAGCCCTGACATCTGTTTCACTAACAGTCCTCCAACGACAGGATTTGTACAGCCTCCTCTGGTACCTTGTTCCAACTATCCTTCAAATGAGAAAGTTTTGAGTTTTATTTTGGGGCTTGGGTTTTGGTTTTCTTCCCTTTTTTTTTCTCTTTTCCCCCAGGCTGTTAGCTCAAAATATCTTTGTGCAAAATAAACAAAACTCTCCTTGACACAGAGAACAACTAAGCTCTTTTCTTGCTGTAACACCCTTCTTGCTTGCTGCAGGACTGACAGCAACTCTCTTGTTCTCCCCCGGTCCTGTTTCTGTACTGAACAAAGATGGTTTCTCCAACCTTTGCTTGGATAATGTGTATTTCACATCACATATCACTGCCATTTCTCCCTTCTGAACTCACTGGGGAATTGATCTCATTTCAAGCAGGGAGCCAAGCCAATGTCCTCCCAGTGTCTTAATTTTTTCTCTTTCTTTTTTATCTTATACACACAGAGAAAGCCAATTTCCTTGTGTTTCACATCCATCCCTATTATTGATACACCTTGAAAAAAAGATTCATTTTCTTTTCCGTGTGCACATTTAGTTTCTGGTCCTCTGTATCCCCAAGATCACTTCTTGGTGTGCTGCCACTTCTCTGCTTATTAGGTCTACTTTATTTGGCATGCAATAATACCTCATCTTTGCTGAATTTCAAGCTGCAGATTTGAACTGCCTCCTCAGTTTGGATCATCCTCTAGCTTTACAGCTAATGCTGTAAGAGCTGAATTCACTGTCAGTCCCAGCCTCTCATGAATAAGGTGAATAGAGAGGAAGGAAATACAGGAAGGACTTCCTTAAATGTCATCCTGCCCTTACAGTGAATGACTGAGACCTGGTCTCCAAGTGCAGTTTTTAACACAGTAGCATGTTCAGGTGAATGTGACTTCACCAAGATCATATTTTCCTATTTTACTTCTCAGAATATTGTGTTGGAAAATGGCATTCTGCCTCGTTTTTAATTACTGGGCTACTCACCAAGTAAATTGGTCTGACATGCCATGTTGTTAAAAATAAAAAAATATTTTGAAACTCTGCATTTGCTGATATTTGTCAGCATATTGTTCTCTTGGGGTTATAACCTGGTTATTTAATTATTCATTCTATTATCTTTCCATTTATCAAAGTTAGGCAGATTAGTTTTGAATTCCCTGGCTCCTCCTTTTTCCTTTCTATAAATACAGGTCCTCTCTCTGCCATCTTCCAGCCCTCTGGGACATCCCCTTTAAACCTAGAATTCTTTCAGATAATCACTAATAGCTCAGTCTGTTCTGATGAGTTCCTTAATTACACTAGTGTGAGTTTCATCAGACCTCATAGACTTGAAAACATTATCTTTCTAAAATTTGTTTGGGTAATTCTTCTCTTCTTTTTGTTTTTTTCAGCTTTGGCCTTTATCATCTGCTAAATCAATTTCACAGTTAACTTTTTTACGAAGACTTGAACAGCCTTCTTTCTTTCAGCCCTTATTTCTCCTGTTTATGCAATAAGTAATGTGTTCTCCTGTGTTGTCTGCTTGATTCTGGGTATCTGGGAGGCTTTCACACCACTTGCTAGTTGCTGTTCCTTCTGTATTACATGCCTGTGCTATTCCTCTATATTCATTCACCAGCACAAGTCTGTGCTTCCACTTCTACATTAACTTCCTTGATAACCTTTCTTCCTTGTGGTAATCCTCCATAAGCTGCTGATGCTGTCCTATTCTCTTCAACTATACCTGCTTTCCTCTTCTGCAACTTGGACTGCTTTGTGGCTGTCCAAAGGTAGGCTTGAATACTAACTGTTCCCCAGAATTTCTTCCTGTGAGACCTGACTTACCATTTCTACACATGTTCATTTTATGGTTTTTACTCTTTCAAGAGTGTAATCATTTTGTGACCATCATCATACCCCTTGCCTTACATTTTAAAGCTTGAATTCAATTCCTGCCTGCTCAGTGGCACCAGGACTAAAGTATGCACTGCTGCCCCAGACAAGCACCCTCCTTAATTGGAAACAGGCTTTTTTCTATAGTATTTAAAGAACACAATGAACTGTGTCCAGCCCTCTTTGATTAATTACTCATCTAAAATTTCCCCATCATCAAGCCTTTACTTGCCTCGAGATTTGCAGTAACCTCTGCCTGGTTCTGTCTGTGCAAGGTCAGGCTTGGCGCTGTTGGTTTCATTATGGGATGCAGGAGTCTGTAAATTAAACCTTTTATGGGGCAATTACACCTCCAACATCTTGTTGATCAGGTACCTTCAAGTACGAAGCAGGGTATTGCTGATGCTTTAGTTCCCAAATGTGGCAAAGACTGCAAAGCACTGAGGCGTCTGATGATGGCCAGATGCCTGCTGGGCAGCCCATCAGCTTTTTATTTGTCAAATGTGTGATTGTGTGCGCTCACTCACATGCACTCCTCCGTAAAAATGTAATGTTTGAAATGTTTGGCAGTCCTGAACATGTCAGGCAGGTACTGTCCTGGTGTTGTCTGGAAACAGGATAACCCTCCAGAGATATTGAATAAATCAGAGAGTCATTAATAATCTCATCCAGAGCATAAACTGATTATACTGCCAAGGGTCTACCTTCAGTTACATCTTCTGCAGTAGTACTTCTGTCCAATGCTTTTTTTTTCCTATATGCAGGGAAATGAAGAGGTGACTAAGGTGGAGAGGTGTGATCCTCCCTGACCTCTGCACCTCTCACAGATGTGCTCCTGCTTTGTGCAGATGTTGTTGTGAGTATCCCTATGTTCTTTCAGGCAAGTGGACCTTCAGGCAGGGGCAAAGGCTTTCCCCAAACACAGCCAGTGTTCCCACTGAGCGGGGAGGGGTTCGCTGTGCTCCCACCATCCTGGCTGACCTAAACCTGGGTCTGACTGCAGTTTTACCCAGTAGCTGTTCTTAGAGCACCTCTCTTTTGCATATTTTCCTTGTTTGATCTTCTGAAGTGAATGCTGGCAGCTCTGCCTTGTCCACCCAAGGTTGCTGGCCCAATGCAAATCCTTGGAGTCCTGGATGGCTTTATCACAAGTCTCCCTGCTCCTGTGTAACGAGTGCCATGGTTACAAGCACCAGTAGACTGATGATATTCACATGCAGGAAACAATGCAGGGAAAACAGGATTTGCACGGCTCCGGCTGCACTGCCCCAAGAATTGCAGGAAGTGATTGTACTTTATGAAACCGTCTGTGCTCCGCTAGATTGTCTATAGCTTTTAAGGTCAAGCCGTAGCACACCGCGTTTGAAATGCCCTTTGTAATAATGAGGACTGTTTATGAGCCGTGGTACAGGCTGTATTGTTTACCCTGGGCTGTGGTTAAAAGGTGCTATAATTCAGCCTGTTTTGCAGGATGGCACGGGGAATCTATCACGGGCCTTTCTGGCATGGGCTTGGGCTGAGTTCAAAGAAGGAACGTCCATCATGTCATCTGAAGTATCCCCCGGCATGTAGAAAGTCACGCAGCACGCGCAGCCGCCTGCCGCCATGCAAAGCCAACAAAAGAGCCAGGGGTGGAAATCAGGAGGGCCTGTCAGGGACCTGGGACATTGCTCTGGGCGCTTCCCGCAGCAGCCCAGCTGCCCCCTTGAAGCGGGGAGTGGCACGAGCCAAACAATGGATGTGCTCAACCCTTAGAGAGGAGCAGAGCAGCGATACAGGGCAATCACCGCCCGCGCCAGCTAACTAGGAAAGTTCTGGGAAGCAGCCATTAGTTCAGGGTCCATTCTCTGCTAATTCCCCGATCCTTTAAATTGCATGAGAGCTGGCCTGTGCCGAGGCAGGTCCGTGCAACAGGGCTGCGAACAATGTGATTCTGCAAAGGGCAGCTGTCTCAGTGGTGCTTAGGTCCCATTTCTAGTTCCTGACTCAGGTTTCACAATATCAGGGTCAATAAGCAATTAAATCTGTATGGCTCAGACTTGCCCCAAAATCAAGGGGGATATTTGCAGCAGATCTCTTGCTTCCTGTTTCATTGAAGGCTGCAAACTGAAAACCTAGCTGCTAGCCCTCTTTGGGCTACAAACATTTTGAAAGTAGGTTGCTCATGCAAGCTGCCGGTCATGCAGAAAAGCTGTGTTTAAAATAAATTAGTGCTGCTCACATCTTGGAACTGAAGAGGACCTACCTTTGTGATCAGCTGCACTCCTGCCATAAGGAGCATAAAAGGTTCAGGGGCTTTTGGCGTGGCCACCAGTGACAATGTGGACATGTTGGAAACATTGCAGGTAGTTAGAGACTTGCCGAGGCCACAGTGGAGTCTGGAAGCTGGAAAATATCCTCCTTCAGACATGAGCATTTGTTTATGTCATCATACCAGGTGGAAGATGAATAAATGCATGACAGAAGCCCAGAGGGCTTACTGGGACTTGTGAAAAGTGGCAGTATGCTATCCCTTAAATTCAGGTTTGACTTTATCAGTATGGAGATGTCTTGGAGGAATTTGCAGTCAAGATGTGATATGCTCATGAGAGGGAGGGAGGGACCATCCAGCAGGTGTTGGAAGAGGAAAATGGGAGACACAGCTGAAATCCTTCAGGGGGTTGCTCTGTCCTGGTGTTTTGCTGGCAGGAGCCTGGTCTGTGGGTGTATAGACTCCATCAGCATCCCAGAAGAATGTGGGGGGCATGAAACCAGCCTCCAGGGGCTGATAAAAAGCCTCAGCAGGCTCTTGCTCTGGTTCACCCCCTCCTTCGCCATGATTGTGGTCATGAGAAAGAATTTACCCCCTTCCCAAGATATGGCTGGGCTCTAGAGTAGGTAAGTTGCTTTAAAAATTTAGTGTCCTAAACGAAGCAGTCTGCTCTTGGTCCTGTTCAATTTGCTGTGTCTGCCTCACAGGAGAAGATCTCCTGGCCTCAGAACAAGGGAAATACTTTGCTTGGGTAGGCAAAATCTACTCTCCCTCCAAGCAGTGAGGAACCAACCAGGCATCCTGAAGTACAGTGTTGTTTTCAAATAAATAAAACTCAAGAAGAGAAGTTAAGGGAACATATAATTAACATTTGAAGAAGATGCTGAGGGATAAAATACTTGTCTTTGATAGACATCTTTCACATACCCTCCTACTGCTCTTATGAGCACTTTCACTCATTTTAGCCACCTGTTGAATTTCGACATGCATTGACACTGTCCTGAGCAGAAACTTGATTTGGGCAGAGTGCTTGCACAGGAGTGTGTTTGCAGGGCTCCAGCTGGGCCTCGCTGTCATCATTGCATGATCACTAAGAGCTCCTGCCACCGAGAAAGAAGAAGCCAGAGGAAGGCACCTGTCCCAGGCACCACCACTTCACATACCAGTTTGGCAAAATCCTTTGGTGCAGGCTATTCCCTTAGGAGAGAAAGATCTTGGCATCTGCTGCACTCTTTGCATATCTCCTCACATCCACCCTCTCCAAGACCTTCTGTATGGGTCCTCATGCCGAGAAAAATTTATCTGATTCCTTCACCTCTGTCTTTATCCCAATTCAAGTACTACTTTGTGTCACTGACACTTTAAAGGAGCCTCATCAGCAGTCTGTATATATTGAGGAGAAGGTGCTACAGATCTGGACACCCGTGGACTATGATAACCCCCAAGTGCTGGGAGATATGAGCTTCTATGCAATCTAAGGGATGGATACCCCAAAGTGTGGGAAGGGGATTAGAGAGAGGTGGCACACATTAAAAAAACTGGAAACCAAAGGTTCTTCAAAGTATTACTCACTTTAAAAAAATCTTGGCATGCATAGATCTAGTGTGAGCAAGCATAGGGATCTGAGCTTATTTTTATTTTTTAACAGCCTAGTTGTGGTTAAAGTGTTAGATGCAGTTTGGACACAGTACACCATGCCCTCCAGGCTGCATAAAGCAGAAAATGCGGAGGTGGACAAAGGAAATTTTTAAAAAGAAGAAAAAAAATCGACTTTTCTGGGTTTTTCTGTGTAAGTTTAGTAATGAGCAAGCTCTGCTGTATGAAGGACAAATGCTCATCTCCTTGCTGGTAGAGCCCTATTTCTACTAACCCACTGGCCACCTTCTGGCAGGCACTGAAGAGTTTTGACGCCCCAGCATTGTTCATTGCAGCAGCTTTCAGGTTTATCAGATATGATCACTTGCTCCATTTCCTATTGGTTTTCTTACTGGAAAACTGGAAATGTGTACCCAGGAAGATGATGACTGCATTCCTAGAGTGAATATATGAAACTTCTGAGGTTGAGAAATGTTTCTGAGCATGCTGTACATGTGAGTAATGAGGAGAATGACTTCCCGAAAGCAGCAGAGCAGCTGTCTTTATTCAAGACTTGGGTCTCTGACATTCTCTCGTTTTTTCACTTGATTGCTTTTGCATGTATCTGAGGTCACACAAGCACATAAGACATGGCACAATCCCACCCTTGAGCATTCTGCAGCCAGGGTTTAATGGCTTGATCCTGTGCAGGAGTTTGCAAACTCTGACCTACAGTGGTTCACCAGTGCTTTTATAATAAACCTAAACTCCCAAATTCAGGGGCGTATTAGAGGATGCAGACTGGGAGCAAACAATCATGACAAGCATCATGATTGCCTATCTGGTTGTCTGTTCATACAAAGGTCTGACCTTTTGCTCTCCTCATCCCCTTAGTCCTGCCCACAGGGTGAGAGAATTGCAGGGCACCCTTTTCACCAACCATCCCAGGCATTCAGCTCAGGGACATCCGAAGGTGTAGCTGATGCCTAGATCTTGCCAGCTGATCTGTAGTTCCTACCAACCACCAGAGCATGGCTCTCTGGAGAACATAAAGTTAAAAAAAACAACCAACCTCAGAGCAACCTGACATAAACTACACAGGAAACTTTTGACCAGTTTGGCTCCCTGCTTGTAACAACATCTTTTAGGAACTCTGCTTTACTGGCAATCAAGACTAATTCCAAGGTCAGCAGATCATAACCCCTTATCAAATAACAAATATTTGCCTACATAACCTGAGCACAGCTTGTGTGACTGGGGAAGGAAGTTAACTTCCACCAAAAGACATTTGTTTGTTTGTTTGTTTTTGTTTGTTTGTTTATAACAAGTGGGTAACACTGGTACCAGAGCCTGTGCCGGCACCCCTAACTACAAGTCTCAGTTTTCCAGTGTAATGCACTTCGTTGCTGTCACAGACAGGCCTGGTTGCCTCTGAAAATCAGCCTGTGCTAATGAGATACTTACCTAATTCAATAGCTTCATTCTTTCAAAGCTCTGGTTTTCTTTTCTTACAGTATTTAGAGCAATTCAAGCAATTTAAATTAAAAATGTGAAATTCAGAGTAGTATGTTTACAGTTTCAATTTCTTGCCAAATATTTCTTTTCTACTGTTTTTAATTTTTATTATCATTTCTTATTGTTAATTGTTTTATTTCAATCAACACTTAAACCTTTAGGGTGTTATGCAATCTCATTCTTGCCAACCCTGGCATTTCACAAATCGTCAGTGGCATTATTGTAAATATTATAAAGAATTTGAGATACTTCTTAAATTATGTTCTGGCTTTCCAGTCTCTTGGGTACATTCATGTGGCACTTCCAGGCTTTTCCTTACATCTGTGCTGGCATCCTTTCTCTAAAGGGAAACTAAATAGCACACTGTCCCAAGAGCCCAGAAGCTGGGCTTTTAATTAGGCCATGAACTGTTTCCCAACTCACAGTTAAAGCTGGCAATGTTACAGACAATCCAGAAGAGACCAGACTAATGTACAATTGAAAGAACATCCTGTAGAGTAGAGATGTATTTGCGTTTAAATTGTTCTGCAAAGCGCTCAGGTACCCAGCACAGCGCTTAAAACAAATAGATAACCAGAAGGATGGTATTTTTAAGACCTGGCAGGAGTGAAAGTGCTTTTCTCTGTCTTTTATGTGAAAAGTTTGCACAGCAGACAAAACAAGAAAAACCCACTAAAAAAACAAAAACCAAAACCAAAGCAAAAGAAAACAAAACAAACAAAAAAAACCCTACAAACCCCAAAAAAACCCTTAAAAAAAATCAAGCAAACAAATGTCTGCTAAAACAGACATTTACCTAAGACTCCTCCAACATGAAAGTTTGTGTGTGTTTTTAGTCAAAGGGTGTGGACAGCTTCAAATAAACGTGAAAGGTTGAAATCCTCTACTGCCACTATCTATCCCTCTGGCTTAACAAGAAAATCCCAAAGTATGTTTGTTGACAGACTAGTAACAATTGCAGAGTTGATATTGTTATTTACCACCACCACCCTCTCCTCTTTTCTTCCGCCTTTTTCCATTGATGGTCTCAAAAGCCTTTACCATATGTATTTTATTTGCTCATTGATTCAGCTCAACTCTTGTTTCATCCAGAACAAGAGGGTTTCTTTTTCATTATGATGACTTTTTCTTTCTCTCTCTCTCTTTTTTTTTTTTTTTTTTGCAGGTACTGTTTGTTTGGAGATTGGGAGGCCTGGGGTAAAGGGGCATTTAAAGCATGTCTCCTAGGATTTCTTATTAAAGGATGGCAGTTTCTTATCACTTCTCATCACACAGCTGTGGCCTCTTAATTCCTGTTGTTTCTCAATATGCATTCTTTAAGCATTTCCATGTTGACAGTGATATAATTTGTGGCATGCCCTTCCCCCTTTCCCTTTCTGTTCTCATCTTATCTGATTTGTTGTTGCAACTTTTTTTTTTTGGCTTGAGCTTTTTCTCTGAACTTGCAGGGAACTATTTTTAAGTTTTACAAAGTTTTAAAACGGAAGAGAAATAAAAATGAAGTCTGGGTGGAAGAATAAGCAGTAGATTTGGGGAATGCTGGCAGGCTAGAACAGTATGGACACTGGCTGCTTTTCAAGGAGGACGGGCCTGGTCTTAAATAGCCACTTTTAAGACCAAAATGTGGTGCAAATAGTAGAACAGTTCCAACAGTTCTGAAAACTGGAGGTGATAAGGTTGTGTTAACTGACCTACAAAGTGTATAACGTGGAGGCTCAGAGGGCAGACAGCAGCAAGAAACTCCAGCACAGCAGGGTTCAGACTTCCTTGGAGGGTAAAGCCTCATGGAAAAAGGGTTGACAAACAATGAGGGAGAACAGGAGACACAGCAGGAGGGCTAATGAGCTCCCACCTGAAAGGAAACACAACATTTCCTCCATATATGGCTAAACCAGAACTAGGTACTGGAGCAGCATGCTCATTTAACTGGAAAGGAAGACACTGAAGAGGTGGTAGTCATGGCTAACACGCATTGGTTCTCACGGATCAGGGCGTCCTTAGGATGCTCCTTGGTCTCCTTCACCTGAATGAAAAATGGCCATTAGGATTTGCCCACGAGGCTGAGAGATGGGCATTGGAGATCATGGCTTCCTGCTCAAACACAGAATTAATGTCCAGTGTCAAGTGTCTGGGATAGTCATGGCAGCTGCTCAGTTAGGGGAAGGAAGCCACAGGAAGGACAGCAATGCTACAAAGCCTTTCAGAGCAAGGGAAGAGGGCAGGACTGGAAATTTTCCTCCCTCCAGTACTCTGGGAGCTGTTCACCCCTGGGGCTGGGTTCACACGCAGTTTCTCACCAGCACCACATGGACCTTTTGGAGAGTTCTGCAACATCCCTGGAAGGTTATTTTCATTTTTTCAGTAATTGGCCATGAATTTAGGAATGGCAAAACTCTCACCTCACCTATTTCTCAGCCTGTGTTCTCTCTCCACAGTTATATAGTGCTCACCATGACAGTATGAACAGTGGGACTAAGAAAATAAGAGAACGGGGGATCACTAGGAATATAATAACTGACAAATTAGTTACTGTTATCAAATTAGTGATTCTAAAATAAAAAATAACAAAAATAATCTTCCCCGCCAAAACTACCTGATGTTCCTGCAAGCCAGCACAAAAACAATCTGCAGCAGAGCCAATAAAGCTGCTAAAGAAAGCACCCACAGAACATTTCAGACAAAATAAGGAAGAGTTTTCAATGGCCAAGACATTACAGCACCATCTGAAATTCCCTAATGTGCCTGTCCTTAGAAGGTCAGCATGAAGAATTAACTGTGCAACAGAAACAAACAGGCACACAGAGAAAGGGAGTGACTTTGTGCTTTTGCATTGTGTACCCACAGCGTGCCCGTTTTCCTTGGCTTCGCTGATGTTTTCCTTCCTTCTAGGCATTGCTACTCAAGCATGGGGCAGAAGTAGAGCAGTTGTCCTCTTCGTGGTCTAGGCTTGCTTGTCTTGCTGGAGTATGGAGCCTTGATTTTTGGTGGGATATCTTTCCTTTTCCCTGAAGTTTACTGACTAAATTATTTCTTTTTAATATCCCAGCGTGACTCAGCCATCACTGTGATAGGACCAATACAAACAGAGAGGATCCTGATAACAAGCATGGTCCTGATAACCTGTGGGCTGGCCTGTGCATGTGATGCTCAGGTTAGTTTTGCTAACACCTTTAAAGGGTTACAAGGCAAGCTGAAGACCAGGCTGATGATTATTCTTACCCTGGGCCTTTGGTCTTGCTTTGGCATATTTGCCCATGTCACTCATTGAAACACCCTGATGCTAGAGCCTGGGTTTGCACTGTGCAAACAGATCAGGGGCTGTGGTTGGGTGACACAGGGATGCCATTGGAGGGAGTAAGAGGAAATTCCATCCCATACATTGAGAAACCTAAGAGTGGCAACTCAAATGTATTTACTGGCACCCAGGCTAAAGCACAACATGCCTTTGTTTTGTTGCAGGGGGTTTTGTGAGAATTTTCCATCTGAAAACTGCAATACCTCAGAGTCAAGGGATTAGGTCCTTGCTTCCAATTTCCTTGACTGTAAAAACCAGATAAAACTATTAGACTGTTTTCTTTGCTGCCCTTGTTACTCTAGCTTGATCTCTAAACCTGATATTTCATAGAATTGTACAATGTTACCCTGGAAAAGGGCCTTGGGAGATCTTCTACAGCATCCCTCTGAAATGGGTATTTTTCTACACATTTCACAGAGTTTCTGGGTCTGTTTTCAGTACTCCTCAGTGGTTTTTATTCAGTAAACAGTGCTGAGGTTGCTCCTCACAGACTGTATTTCCCAGCCTTTTGTCGTTCTTCGGCTCAGCTCTGCTCCCACACCACCTCACCTATATCCTCCCTGAAGTACAGCTTCCAGGACCAGACCTAATGTCCAAGCTGAGGCCTCGGCTCATTTGGTGGTAGTTAGGTTTGAGGAGAATAATATGAGTGTGGTGGGAAGCTGGATCTGAGGGATCCTCTGGGACATGGTTACTGCCCCTTCCCCCCTTGGTACTGATGCTTTGGAGACAAATCCTCCAGGCTCTGCATTAAACATGCAGAGACTTAGGCATCAGGATGCTTGTCTAGAAGACTATGGCCAATCACTAGTACTCATAAAATGCCAGCTAACCTCATAAGAATCTAGTTGGTTTGGGGGTTTTATGCTTGAGCTTCCGTTGGAGAAGTCTGGGTTTTGTTCGCATCCACCTGGGCCTGACAACACAGGTCTCCTCCAAGCAGATCTCGCACCTCAGCCTTGCCACAACTTGCAGAACAAGCACTGCCCTGTCTCATTTTACAAGCTGAAAGGCTGTTTGTAGATGTCCTCTGAGTTGTATCTTTTTCTCCTACACTTTTTGTCTTTTTTCCTATTTCTCAGTCCTTTTATTGTGAAGACACATGAGCATAGAGAGATTCCTCTCTCCAAAAGGTACCCTTTAGACAAAAAAGGACACAGCAGTATAAAGTGTACTGAAATATGTTGCCCCAGACACAGGTTTAAGCTCTGTCTCTACAAGATGTTGGTTTCTTCTTGTACCATCCAATTTTCAGTCAAGTCATGAAAGGATTGGCTTTCCTATGAATGTTTCAGAAAGCTGAAATCCAGGAGAAAGACTATTGCTGCCAAGTGTGGTTAAAAAGAGATGTTTATACCCTTGAGGGACAAAGCCGAGGCCACATAGTTTTGGATGATTAAATGGCCTCGTTATCTTGCTGGCTTCAGGAAAGCCTGTTCCTAGGCACTCCGTTTTGAGCGGTGTTTCAGGGTGGTGCGGACTTTTCAGGACTTAAGGATTGAGATGAGTGCCAGGAGGCTGGACCAGCAGGGAGTCCTGGATTGACCAGGCCAGGCTGGCTTGGGGCCTGGCAGAGGTCACTGCAGCGTGCCAGGTGGCATCCTGGTGGCGGCCATAATCCTGTCCCCACAGTGCTAAACACCAAACCAGGAGGCACCAAGGTACCTGCATCACCCATGGTGTGCGACTCCACACTCATGGGGATGGGGGTGTGGGGTGGACTTGCCTGACACTGATGAAAAGTGTGAAAGTGTTTTTTTCTGGACGTTAAGGGAAGCAAGTTTCATAAGTCAGAGAAACAAGCACCTGAAATATCTTTCTATGTTCAGGCTGGGGGGTCAAAGCTACTTCCATTTACTTCTAAAATGCCCTGAATAACAGCAGTATTTTGTTAACTAATTGCTCAGTACTGACTTCACTTTCTTTCGCATCAAAATGTGTATACTGAATTATAATTAGATAATTTATCTCTTTTTAAAATTTATTTGGTTTGTTTATTTCATGTGCTTCAATTTATTTTTCCAGCAGAGTGCATTTGCAGTTGAAACTAGGAAGGTGTCCAGTTTTTCTTGTTGCACACAAACTTAATCTTTGACCTGAAATTTCTTCTTTTCAGCAGAGCAACTTTGCTTACTGTTAATATTCACAATTTTGTATTTTCTTATATACTAATTCCCAGCTGTGAACAGGGGGATTTTTTCCCCAGAATTCTTGCTTTGCTGGGCACAGGCTGGCACTAAGCTGAGGTGCTACTGCCCTCTACTGAGCTATGCTGAATGTCAAGAAAAAAGTGCGTGTTTCAGCAGTTCGTTGCTGCCGTGACCATCATCCTCTAGAGCCTGCGCTCTCTTTTTGCATTTTTATCAAGTTTGAAGAATTAAGAAACAGGGGCCTGCGCCTCTGACTCCCCCAGGACCACTGTCAGTGAAGCAGAGCTAACAATTCACAACGTATTGTTTAGGAACATAGTTGAGTATATTCTCTAAACTCATGTTACCTAAATGCAAGTTGCTTTCACTGCTTTTATTTGTAGTGTTTACTTGCATTTGTAGTGTCACCGCGTGCCGTAGGCTCACCTATTGCCCTGCAGATGCTCCTTCCCTGCCTTGTCCCCTTTCCCTGCCTTGTCTCACTGTGTGTGCAAACTTCAACGTGTCTGTGCTTCCTTTTTCAGCAGCATTGCCCCAGCCAGCCCCCTTTTCTTAGAGACTTCACCAAGACTTTTAAGTACATTGAGGTCTGGACATGTACAGCCAGCCAGGCTTTGATCCTTCATGCCATCCATCACGATGCAGAGTAGTAGGAAGGAGAACTGTGATACTTGGTATTTACAACTGCATCTGCTGATTAATGGTTAATGGTCAACCGAGTCATGGTGTAATGTTTTTCCACTTATTTGTTGTAAGATGTCACCCTTATGACCATTACATCACAATTTTAAGCCTCTATGGGAAATCTACCTGCTAAGAGATGGATGTCTGCTTTGTTTTCCTGAAGGATTGGGTTGTTTTCCGAGAGTTCTTCCTGGAAGAACTTATATTTACAATCATTTAAATTAATGGGATGTATAGTAAGCATTTAGGTAGGAAAAAGTTGACCAGTTTGTTTCTAGTTGAAGTTGTTGTGGCCAGGGTCTCTCAGGACTCTGAGGAATTTGGCCCCCATGCTGCATCGTGAAGGGTGAATTATAAAACACACCCAAGGGCTTTACTGCCCTGCCACACACAGGAAAGTCCTATCAGGACACACTGATAGGAGGAGGTTAGAGAAGCAGTTTGCAGCAGTTTTGGCTGAAGAATGATGCTGTGATAAGAGCGGTGCTGTGGATATTGTGCATGGCACAGTGAGGTTCCCCAGAGAACTGCTGGTCCATGTGAGTGGGACATTGCACAAGGGAGAGGAGATGTTTAACCTCAAATTGGCCGAGATGCTACTGGATAAGGCTAAGATTAGAAATCTTGTGTATCATCTGGACAAGTCATGTTTACAGGTCACTCTGAGACTGGCAAAGCTGGTCACACAGCTCCCAGGCCCTAGGATGTGTGGTTTGTGAGAAAGATCAACAGAGAAATGAGAAGGACCATGTAATCCGTGGCACAGCTGCCTCCTAGCAAGTCTATAGTGCACATAGAAAGTGGCATTAATGAGGCAGAGAGAGATTTGCTCCTGTGTTTCTTGTTCATTTTTAATTAGCATTTTCTAGTGCCTGAACGCTTTAGTCTCAATTTTGTGACAGTATATAACTTTACTTCTTAGACACCCTGAAAAAATTCCTGGGTTGACAAAAGTGACAAACATAATACAAATCTGCCTTTTGAATAATTTCATGACCTATTTGTCTAAGAAGATGAGAATAATACACAATTCCAGCTATTCCAGATAATTATATTCTCTCTGTACTGTAATTACTGCAATATCAGGACGTTTTTTCTAAACTGAGCCTGGCTGATGGTCACATTTACTTACTCACAGACACTGTTTGGATTTGACAGGGATTTCAAACTACAGCAAACCTAAATCAACCAGAAACTGCTTATGCAGTGACTGTTCAAGTGACATCCATGAAAAACAGCTGACAAAGTAAATGTACATAATGCATTTAAACTAGCATGTTTTCTGCGATGTGCTCGGGTTAACTGCGCGCTTGGGTTAAAAACTGCCTCTTCTGAATATGGATCTCCTCAGAAAATCCAGTCATGATCCTCCCTGTCAAAACACAAGCAAGCGGAGTCTGCAAGTGGAGGAGGAGAATTTTGGCAGAGCTTGGGAAAATTTCAAGCCCAGCACTAAACTGGCAAAATCTTCAAGTTCAAGAATTACAAAAACACCTTTCATACAGGAGTTGCAATATTTTTCAAAAGGCAAAGTAAGTATCTACCTACCTCGCTTCTTTCATAGTGAAAAGGTAGGATTTTGGGCTCCCTTTAATTTGAGGAAAACTGCAGTATACTCAGATGACTCCGTTACATTCAGCTATAGGCATGCCTGTTTGTGAGAAGCAATGAAAGCATCTTAGATATTTGAGAGAAGCAAGCCTATAAATAGCAGTACAGTTTTGCTACAGATGGGCAGAAATTCCAGCCCTTCATCTCCACATTTCATGCTTTGGGGCACTTGACATCCAAGTCTGACGTTTGCATCATTAAAATGTTTAGAGTCCACCTACACAAATTGTAAAACATGCAATTTTCAGCAGACGTTACTTAAGTCACATCTTCTCTCTCCTCCCCCCCTTCTCCCCGCTTCTGCTGTTAAATCCTATAGATTTTCACAGAAACTTCTTTTTATAGACTCTCTTTATTAGAGCACTATCCCTGCTAAGCGCTTCTATGAAATTCTCTATTAGACTGTAACCACCTACAGTCCCTGTGGTATCCTGTTAGATTTTCAAAGTTGATTTTATACAAGTTTCTCACTGAGTACATTTTAAATGTCAAATTATAACTTTAAGCCTGTGATAGTATAAATAGTAATTTCATCCCCTTCCTTCCAGCTTTTGGAGGAAACTTTTCCTTCCTTCTGCACACACAACCTCCACAAGCTGTCTGATGTTTCCTGTCATAGTTCACAGAGAAATTTGTCTTTTGAGAGATGCAAACCATTTTAAAAAATCAGCAATAAAAGGAGATCTTAGAAAGTTACTATTATATAAGGGAAGCTGAACTATTATGTAAGAGAAAGAGTGCTGTGGAAAGGAAGAAGTGCAAAGTGTTCTGAAAACTTAACTCCTTGAAGGCCTGACAGATGATTATATCCTTGAGCTTGTCTGTTTTTTCTAATAGTACCAGGTTGATTAAAAGTATCATCTGTCTGGAAAACTCCTATATTTGTTTTCTCAGACCCTGCTGAGACCCAGTGATGCTGCCACTGCAGCCATGACTTCTATTATGGCTGGAAGGTGTTACAGCCCTGTGGTGCTGTGGTGGTGATGTAATTTTAGCAGACAAGGTTGGGCATCCCTAAATTTTTAAACAACAAGCCAGATTGATACTGACCTCTATTCCTCTCTGTTCATACAGTCCTTTCAAGTTTGTGTTAGTGTGGTAACTTACAGAAACACTTTTGCAATGTGAAAGCAGTATCTGCGGCTCTTTCACCAGGAGTCCTCCAGCTGCTCTATCCACCCCTGCAGCTGGATGTTCCACTTGGTCAAAACCAGCTGAAGCAGGACTCCTGGAGAATCATTCTCTTCCTGTCACAGCCTTCCTATCTATCTCTAAGAGAGTAAGTAAAAGCACTGTGCTGAAATTGCCGACCTAATTCTTTGCTGAAGTCTGACCCTGATTTTGCTTGTTTGGCATTTATGATGTGCATACTTCATATGCAGTGTTATATGCTGGATTTACAGATCATATGCACAGAAAATGCAGAGTGAAAAAAGACTCTCAGTTCTGTGTTTCTAAAGACTCAAGCTAGAAAATCCTCCTGAATGTGAACCACAGGAGATTTAACTAGCTGGTTCTGTTCTTGAATAAATTCTTCCCCAGTGTATTGAGAGAAACATTAATTTAAGGTTCAACGATGTTGATGTGACCACATAAGTATTCTTGTTACTACATGCAAAACACTGGGTTTATACTGCCCTCTTCTGTAGTACATTGAAAGTGAAAACAGAATTAAGGCCAGAAATGGTTCTACGAAACTAAATCTTATTTAGTACCAAGGTTCTTCTATGGCATTTTTTTTCCCCCAGGTCAGCTTTTCCTTCTGATTGCTATTTCTGAAAATATTGTCCTTAGACAGAACATAACATTCCGTGTTCCTTTTTTCCTTTTAAGTTGGCCTTTGCTAATAGCTCTTCTGCAGAGTAGGTGTTGCTTCTTAAAATACCACAGTTACGTAAAGCCTGATTGATATGAGCTAAGGTGGGTAGAAAAAAGTTATCAAAACCTGACTGTTTGAAAGAGAAGAATGTATTTTTGTTTAAAGCAGTGGGAGGGCATAATTACCTGCACAGAGCATAGGAAAGATTTGAGCTCACGTTGCTGACATGAAGGTCTATACAGAGCAGACCTCCCTCTGTGTGCTCTCCTGCACCCAGAGGTATCCACCCCACAGCACGAGGGCTTTCTGAAATCCCACTGCAGCCATAATATAACACCATGCTGTTTATCCAGAGCCCATGAGCAGTCAGGATCATTACACCACACATATAAAGGTCTCTGGGCACGTTGGAGTAGAAGGAGGGTACAGCATCTACCCAAGAGGGGTGCAGCAAGTCACTGCGTGGCTGTTCTGTGCCCTGCTGTGCTTCCCCCACCGGGCACCAAACTGGCCTGGAAGAGGGTTTGCCTCTCTGACCCTTATACAGAGAGGCAAATGGGGTAAGGACTCCATGGATGTCTCACGGCTCTGAAGTTGCTGAAGGGTAGGATAAAACCAAAAAAAGCTACAGTGAAGCCTCAATACCTAGAATTTGTTTTGTGTTCAAGGCATGCTTCCTATCAAGGGAGAAGAGAGAAGCTGGAAAGCTGGTTTTAAATAAAGGCAGGTGCAAATTTCCAGCTTTTGTCTTTTAGGGGATTTTCTTTGGATGTACCACTAAGTTTAAAGGGTAGCTCTTAAAGGCCTTCCTTTAAATCCCTAAGCCAGCTATTTGCAGCATTTCATTCTTCTGAAACCCTGGGAATCCTATTTTTGCAGTGTCTCCACGAAGCTGTCATGCCTTCAGCAGCTGTACAGAGGTGGTTGCAGCCACAGAGAGCTCTGTTTTAGTCCTGTGATTGGGTCTTTCCATGCAAGTTCATTAAATTCAATCTATCAAGAAGCAGTTTTGCTCACTCAGTAAATTCTAACAGAGCCAGAAGGACTTGCACATTGCACCATATTGCAGCTCTGAGAAATACTGGAGATGGTCTTCAGAGAAAGAAATCCAATAAAAGGGCCTCTTTGCTGAACAAGTTATTTTAAGACACATTTTCACATCTTAATGACCCTTCAATTACCAGCTTCCTGACCAATAATGAAAACTGCAGAAGCAATCCAATCTGCAGTAGCACTACTTTTTTTGTAATTTTGCTTTATAACCAATATCCTCACAAAGAAATAACAAAGCAGTGATACTACAGCACAGCTGTTCTTGTTGTTGATCTATACATGTGTATACATGCATCAGTCTTTTAGAATCCTTTGTCAAAGCATTTAGTTGGAGGAAGCGTACCTTCAAGCACTCCTTTAGTCCCTGATATTCCCGTGGCTTTACTGTTGCTAACATTTGTTCTGCTATTTTATTCCTGAGTTGAAAATACGTGCAGCAGTTTGTCAGTCTGTTTTCTCCTGGAGTGTTAGCAGGTCTTTTGCTTCTCTCTTTTCTCCTGCACTGAATATCTTTCCAAAGTATTATGGAAAATTGGAAACTTCTATTAAGGATATGCAATACATATTCTTTGGACCTGCTTGGCTCTGTTTTTAATGAATTCATTTTTTTAAAAAGTCAGCTTTAGCAAAATGTTTTTCACAGGGATTCCCTTGCAAATTGCTCATATACTGTCATCATATTTTTCAAGTTAAATTCAGGTTTCTGTAATGTCATTCTCATCACATTTCCTAGAGAATGTAAATTCCCTTTTGTTCTACTTGGAAGCCAACAAAAATTCATTAAAAAACTAAAAGTGAGTTCAAGAAGCAAAGTTCAGCTATAGGTACAAACTTTGTCAAAGTCGAGGTGTGGTGCAGTTGGAGGCTCATTCCAATAGCTTTTGTGGCAGAGATGACCAGATGTCGCTTGGGAACTACAAGGCAGCTGCAACCAGCCAGTCAGGATCTCACAGGTGTTGAGGTGACAGGGAAGAGTGTTTGGCTCTCATGGTCTGTGGCCACTTTTTCTCAACCAGCCTCTCTGCTCTGAGCTCGAGCCCTGCAGGCAATAAGACTGAAGGGCTGGTAAGGACCTGCTGGTTAAGTTCAGAGGAAAAATGGAGTCTCTCTCTTATGGCAAAGAGCCAAGCTGCAGCTCTCTCTTTCTGCAGAGCAAAGCCCCCGACCAGCACAGCACTCCAGCAAATCCAAGGTATAAACAAGTTTTCACAGTTATTGACCAAAGCACAGTATTTTTCTCCACTGGGAGCCAAGGCTCACTGAGAGCTCCCACTCTGTTTGCAGTGAAAGAAGGGCTTTCACAATCAAAAGGCTCAATAGAAGCAGTTGCTACGTGGGGGGATATTGAAAACAGTGATTGGAATCATACTTTCTTTCTTCTGTCTCCTCTGTTGTTTGAACCCCAAGAACTGCTCTTGTGACGAAGTCTATTACCCTATTCTCTTTCTCTTATTTCTCCACTTCAGTCATTAAAGTTTGAAGAATAACTTGAAGTAATGGCACTGATGGCAGACGGGTTGTATTTCCCAGCCCTTTGCACTATCACAAGTGCACACCCATGTCTTGTGGGCATAAAACCTGCAGCTGCATCTACCACATCCTGCACCAAGGGTCATGTGCCTGCTCCACCTCAGAACAGGACAGGGAAGGGTGAGCTGTTCCTGTTCTGGGGGTGCATGGCTCACTGCTTGTGCCCTGTGGATCTCTGGGCATTGGAATGAGTCCTTGCAACACTCCCTGTGGTGCCACCACCAGCAACTCTGGACCGATTCCAGCTGATCATACAGATGTACTTGAAAGACATGAAAGACAGGCAATGGGGTTGTGCTGGCACAGAGGGGAAGCAATCTGTGCCTGTTTTTTGACTAGCACAGGATGAGTCCCCCATTTATATTCTAGAGGAGACAGGGACCATGACCCCTCTGTCGTGCCGCAGTCAAATATTGTTCAACCCAAAACCTCAGAAGTCCTTGCCTGGAGTTTAAGGTAAAGCTATGGGTATTGCTCTTAGAAGTAACTCCTGTTTTATTTCATCATTGTGAAAACAGAATTAGGGCCCTTGTTACAACCAACACCTTTTGCTGGCACTTGCTGAACAATTTGCCTAAAACTTGGCAGTAGTTAAATCCAGTTACAATGATAACAAGACAAAGTATGGCTGTAAAGCTGAGAGTCATACAGTTTCTCTTCTCTTTGCCAAAGTCAGACCTGGGAATTTGTGATCATCATGTAGAGAATCACATTTTCTTGTGCCCTTGCAAGGGAAACAATTGCCAATGGATCTTGTGCTTCAGCAGACTCTCTCTCCCTGCTATGTTTCCCAAGTGTTTAGGTAGAGCAGCAAGCATGTGGAAACCTTTTGTAAATTGAAAGAGAACAACTCAGAAAGATGAGAGACAGAAAGTCATGAGAAAAGCACTATTAACCACTGACTTCTGAAACCCTGAAGAAAGAAATTGGACAATGAAAGCCATGGTAATCAAGGACGCTGAAGGCATAATTTTCCTAAGCTAGAGAACCGCACTGGGTAGGGATAAACCTCTCCATGTACTTCTGCATGTCTGTGTGTATTTGCTGAGGTGAGAAGGACTTTGAAACATGTTTTGGGATTATGCATTGTTCTTTATTATAATTACTGGTGCTACAGCAGTGCCTAGCAACTCTAACAAAATACCAGGGTCTTATTGCAGAAGTCACTGTGTGAAGGAAGAATAAAAAACCAAAAGAAAGTGGCTGTCTTAGGCATTTCAGGCAGGAAAGAGTAGGAAATGAGCACCCAGATTGGCAGTGTGTCAGCAAGTTTTAAAATACAAGTCCTGTGAGAAATAAAATACGTGAAAACCAAAGGCTGCCTTTCATATATTTAACTAATAAGAGGAGTCATGAGGAGATCCTAAGCAAGGAGAAAAAAATGAGGAAACATTGGACCAGCAGCAAGGGAAATGTCTGAGGCTATTTTAAAAATTCTTGAAGACACCTTTCAGAAGAAATAAGGCCAGTTTTACTGGGGGGAGAAAATCCTAGTATCAAGCACCAAAAATATTATTTCCACCTCCATTCCTCATGTTCATATATTTCTAGCAATCTGGACATGGTGTATCCATGCCATTTTCCTTCTACTTAATATCTAATTGTCACTGTCCTATTGATCTCCTGCCCAGTAGTGAGTGGTTTCTAAGCACAGCATACAAATCACCTAGGGGACTTTGCAATCTCTGTTTAATAGTTTTGCTTTGCGATATTTCCTAATTTTTTTTTTTTTTTTTTTTTTTT
>NW_008237353.1:849734-866980 GCF_000691975.1 Corvus brachyrhynchos
GTTGTGTTTTGGTTTTTTTTCAATTTTTTTTTTTTTTTTTTTTTTTTTACCCTGCTGCTCTCAGTGGTTCACCATCAGTCCCCCCTCTGACTTTTTTTTCCCATTTTATCAAAGAGAAGCTTCTGCAGTGAGCTGAAGCCACATCATTTTTTCCATGGCTCCCCTGTTCCCCAGCTAGGGCAAATATTTCTGGAGATCAATACTTTTTATTTTCTGTGGTCATAATTTCAGTCTTGTTGCTTTTCAATTTAGTTCCTTTCCTGATCAGTGCTTTTCTGAAACCTTTGTCACAAAACTAATGCCCTGATTAATCGATAAGTAATAAGACTGAGCTGATTCCAGAGATAAGGGGGAAATCCCAAGGGAAGTATTCTACATGCTTCTTTTTAAAAGTCTCTAAGGCCCCCAGTCTCACAAAAGTGCACAGGGCTAATTAAAGGACTTTCCAAAGAGCAAGTATCAGAGGAATGCATTTTTGCTCACAGATGTTACTCAGTTCACAGCCTGACATGAAAATCCATCCCTTGCAGACAAGGCTATGAGGTAGAGGAGGTTGGGTCCTGTGCCCAAATAACTGCACAGGTGAAGCACAATCTTTCAGAAATCAAGAAAATCAATCATCAGAAAAAGATGATGAAGATTCAGTTGACTGATGCTATGTTCCTTTGGACAAGATATGGTACAGAAGAGGAGACACAGCTGAGACCAGGAAAACAGAATTATTCATGGTTGCTACTTCTCATATAAGAAGACACTCAAAAGTTGTTCAACCCCTGTATGACTTCTCTCCAAGGCTCATGATTTTTTTAGCCCTACAGTTATATCTACCAAAGTCACATGCCTCCCAGGCTGCAGAGGCCCTGTCCATCCATAGGCTAGCACTAGCCCATTTCCCTTGTTCCCTTGGCAGTCTTACTGTATCATAATGCATAGGTCCCACTGTTTAAAACAGACATTGCTGTCTTGCTTTCGACCTGGTCAGTCTAGGTTGAGCTCCTGGAAGGAGGGACAGTCCAAGGCCATAGGTGGTGCTTTCAGTTCCTGTGGTTCACTGGCTTGTCGGCTTTTAGTCCTTGATGGGGAAGAACACATGACTATGAAAAGCTGTGCAGTCATGAAGGAATCCAACAGCTCATAGCTGTCAAAAAGTTCAGTCCTTGCTGAAACTAAGAGACGGGCAAAAGTTTTGCTGAGTGTCTTGTGAAAGTGCCTCTCCTCACCCACCCCCAGATCTGAGACAGAAGAACTCAGACTGAGCTAGGAACGCTGTCGTTCTTCAGCACTATAGAGAGATACCTTGAGCTGTTTCACTGTGTCCCAAAATAGAAAAATACACATACACAGCTGACATCTAAACACTTACTGCCTCTGTATGCAGCGCATTCACCATAGTTCAATTCTGTACTAAACCACTTTTTAAAATGTTCATTATGTGGGAGAGGATAAAGCAGGGAGAGCACAACCTCATTCAAGAGCATAAATGGGTTTCTCTGGCAACCATCACAAGCTGCATTACATAGTAGCTAAGTGTAGAAGCATCTATATTTAGGTTCTGGGTCTGCTATTGACCTATCTTTTTTGCTGTAGAAAATTAACACATATCTCTGCATTTAGTTTAGAGAGAATCCACCCATCCACTGCCAGCAAGGTAGAGATGATGGCTTTGGAACTTGAAACTGTCTGACTAAACTCATTCTCCTTCGCTTTTTGTGTTTGGGGTTTAGTGCATTTCCAGTTCTTCGTAAGTTCTTAGCCTGCTCCAGACTTAACAGTTGAAATTTTTTTCAGCTGTGTCTTCACTGGGCAACAGATGCCCATCTGCCTTAAGATGCAGGTGGGCAAGCAGTGATCATAGAACGGTTTGGGTTGGAAGGAACCTTAAAGATCATCTTGTTCCACCTGCCTGCCATGGGCAGGGACACTTTCCACCAGATCACGTTGCTTAGAGCCTCATCCAGCCTGGCCTTGAAGATGCAGTGTACCACACTGGTCTTCCCAGCTGAGCAGTTTGGAGACTTCCACCATGTGGCCCTTGCAGGGCACAGTGAGCTTTACAGGGAACTGCTTATTCTATTCACAGCCCATGAGCCCAAGCACACAAAGGCCAGCTTCTGATTCCCATTAAATGATCTCTGAAGTTCAGAGCCTGGGAACACTTCAGCCAAAGAGTGACAGTTGTGTGCTTACCGAACATGCCCAGCACCACTGTAGGTGCTTAATGTGTAGAGAAAGGATAACAGCCCCATATATGATCTTGGTAGCTTGAACTCCACAAACCACAAGGGATCTGTAACCACTAATTTCAAAATGCCCATGGAATCTGGGAGCGCAAATAGTTGCTAGAGAGTGATAAGGATCACCTTTTCATGACCAGCTTCCAGCAAAATGTTCCACTTTCAGCACCTGAAATAACGCTATCTAAAATCTCAGGTCCCTTTTCTGAAAGAGTTGATTCTATACATAACACAGAGACATCAACAAGAGTAACACCCAAGGGAGTTAAAAATAATTCTGAAATATTCTGGAAAAAATTAGTTATGAGGAACTGTTCTTGATGGTTTTGTAATTTCAAATTTTTTATATCTTCCCTTAATATCACTTGATTTCTGTGGTCATCCTTTCTCTCAGCTTACCATGGAGAGATAATTACAGCAGGTATTCTTGGAAAAGGAACAATGAAACTAATTACTGCAAATCACATGGAAAGAACAAGATCTCATATTTCCAAAAATTAAGAAGTAATGTACATATGCTGCAGGGAATTATCTACAAGCAGTAATTAAAGACAATAACAACTCTGTTTATACACATTTGGCAGTTGTATCTCAAATAACAGTGATAGCTTGACATCCAGAGATTAGCTCATGGACTCATTATCCTTTGAATGAGCTTAATGTTTTTAAAATTACTAGGTCGAGCCTCAGTCTGACATAGGAGTTATGTAAGTCTTCCTTCAACAGCCAGCCTATATGAAGTGGTCTCTTTTTCCCAATTTTTTTTTCCATGGGTTATTTGGCAGATCTCTGGGTGAAAGGGCAGCAATTTCACAATCCACAAAACAAATTTTTGGCATAAGTTGCCACCACAATTTATGTATTTACTTATTGCTCAAGCCAGTAGAAATGTTTTGTTCTGAACCCAAATGGTTATTTCAAGTCCTAACTTACTCCATACCTTCTTCTGGAAATCGAATTTATAAGGAAATTGGTGAGAGGTGGACTGAATGAGGGGACTGGTTGGAAAATCCTCTGAGCCATCAGGCTCCAGGGATGGTGCTTATGGGTCTGAAGTGCAAATGGCAGCCACTTGCAGAGTACCTCAGAGGTCCCTACCAGCGCCAGTATAGTGCAGTGTCTGTATAAGGGACTGGATAAGGGGAATTAGTGTTCTCTCTGCAGGTTTTCAGACAATGTCAAAACAGGAGAGCAGTCAATATGCTGGAGATGAAGCTGGAGAAATGGGCCAAATTGAACCTCATGAAGTTCAATCAAGGGAAGCACCAAGCCCTGCCCTGGTGAGAAATAACCCCACATACGGGACAGGCCGAGCTCTGACAGGAAAGCAGTTTTGCAGGTAAGACCTGGAGGTCCTGGTGAACATCAAGTTGAACATCAAGTTGAACATGAACCAGCAATGCATCTTTGCAGCAAGGAAGGCCAACTGCATGCCAGGCTGCACGAGCAAGAATGATGACATGATTATTTCCCTCTCCTCTGCAATTGTGAGACCACAGCTGAGGTGTTATATCCACTTTTGGCCTCTGCAGAACAAGAAAAACATTGACAATCGGGAACCAGCTTAGCAGAGGGCCCCCATGAGGGGCCAAGATCTAGGAGGAGAAGCTGAGAGAGCTGGGCATGTTCAGCCAAATGGGGAGAGGATAAGGGGGAGACCTGCTGTCTGCAAATACTGAACAAAGCTCTTCTTGGAACTGCATGGTGTAAGGACAAGAGACAACAGACACAAGCTGAAACATGAGCAATTTTGACATTTAAGGAAAATGTTTTGTGACTGTGCAACTCTTCCTCTTTCCCCAGCCAGTCTGCTGGGAAACCAGTTCATTCTCCTAGGCACCAGTCAGCTGTAATACCATGAATTATAAACTTTACTTACCTGATATCTGGATTCAGGAAAAAAACAATGAAATTTCAGCACTGGCCAGACAGCCATGACAAGGGCAAAATTCCTTCCCTGAGCCCCAAAGGACCACCAGAAAGGCATCAGACCTAATCTCTCTCTAATTACAAAGACGAAGGGCAAGAGCTCTTCATCTGACAGGAAAATGGTACCCAAAGACAGGTTAAAATGCCCAGATGCTTTCAGAGGAAGACAGGGGACCCTTCCAAATCTGTGTTCCTTTCCTCCTGATGGGCTGATCCACAAGGCTTATGATACAGCCACATGTCCGGCCCACTGCAGCCACCAAAGGCTGAGCTGTCAAAGGAGACGGGACAACTGCTTGACAAGACTCAAGTTATTATTTTCTACTCTTTGCTGAGACAAAAATTCACCCTGATCTTCAGAGTTCTGTAGCCTGGAAGACAAAGTCAAGAGTAAAAAGTAAATTTTTTGTTCCTTCAAGATGGCATTGGCTAAACTGGAACTTTATCCCCTGCAAAAAATGCACGCAGAAAACCGAAGTTTTTGTTGGCCAAAATTTTAAAATCAGAAGGAAAAAATCAGCCAGCTATGTGTTTTCCAGTCTAGGACTAGGCTGCATTTCAAGTGTTTAGGGAACTGATGCTAGTGGGCTAGGGATTGCTGTTACTACTGCTTACAGCAGTGGGGGTTTGTAGCTTGTGAGAGACCAACAACATAACAAGCAGATGAAATGTGTGGACTGTTGCCTATACAGCACCAACATCTTTATAAAAGAAACATCTTTTTTAGGCTTTACATCAATTCTGTCACAGACTTCCAAGAATAAATTGTTCCTCCCCTGCCTAGCTAACATGTCAGCCCAAGCATCAATCTGTAGGCTTAAGTCACTTAAACATGCTGATTCCAAAAGTCTTATTAGTTTACCAAAAAAAAAAATTAACAAAGAGATTAAATTAAACTATATGTTTGCATTCTTTTTGAGAACATATGCATCTAATTCTTGCCTCGACTTGGAATGGGAAAAAAAAATAAATCAAGAACCTCCCTTGAATTCCCTCCAAAAGCAGCCAGGTGAGGGCTAGCTAACACATATTCTTAGTTGAATTAAACCAGCCATCACACCTTTAAAAATAATGTGCACAATAAATTAAACTGTAAGTAAGAGACTTATACATGCTATTTTTCATATCATCCCACAAATATCCTGTGAGAGGCTTATATAATAAGGGGTAATTCTGCATAACATTGGAGCTTCTTTTTTGCTTTTTTTCTTTGCTTGAGATGGATGGATGAACCCGACAGCGCTGCAAAGAAATTAACTGCGTGTCTCTTAAACAAATTATGGAATTTTATTAGGTTTTTAATTAAGATCTAGTCAAGAGAAGTGAGGACATAGGAAATGCTAGTACCAGACTTAGATATTTCAGAAGAGAAACCACTGGAACCATTTTGCTGTTGTATCTTGCCGACCACTGGAGCAAGATCATCCAGCAATTAATACCATGGACATTGTCATGAGGGGCTTAAGGAGTTAAGCCCTTTAATGCTGGTCTTACAGCGTAAGTTTTTGAGGAAACAGGGATAAAAACAGAAAGGTTCTCCTTTTGGAGAAATTGTGGTTTGATAGCTGACAGATAGGAATCACTCGGAGCTTTGAAGAGAAAGCAGAGAAAAGATGCGAGGTACTTCTCCAGACCAAGCTGAATGCCCACAACTGGTACATAACACATTCCTGAGAGGGACTGCAGAAAGGTTTTATGCTATCTTGTAAAGACAGGTGTACAGAAGTGCCTGGAGGGCTTTTTCAAAGCCTGAACAACTTCTCTTACATACTAAACTGCTGCTTTTGACAAGTTCCAAGTCCTTGAAAATGAAGCAAGAGTGATAAAATACTACCAGCATACTGTCACGACCCCAGTCACATCCCCTGCTCCAGGGAGGCTGCACATCGAGCCTCCCCGCCTGCTGCTTCACCCACAGAGTGAAAGAGCCAGAGATGAGTCAGCTTCACAGCTTCAGAAGCCCTTGGAAAACCAGCCTGGTTAAAATCACGGCATTCCCACAGTATCCACTGCTTTCCCAGGAGAGAAAAGGCAGGAGTCTCTGATTTTAATTAAACATTAACAGTAAGGAATTAACACCTTTTATGCTTGAAGCTACCCTGCAGCCTGCTTGACACCCTGCACCCTCACTACTGTTCCCCAGTAGTTTTCTGCTGTTATTCGCTCCCTTCTCGCTCTTGAGGGGGAAGAACCAAGGGGGAGGCAGTGTCCTGGCCATTCCTGTAGCCATGGGGGGGTGGTTGTGCTTGCTGTGCTTAACAACTCCTACCAGAGCCTGGATGGACTGCGATTAGATTAATCCTGAACATAGTTTGAATCTGAAAGGATTACTGGGTAGCTGAGAAGCTGTTTTCCTCAATTCTTGTCACATCTTTAAAGAAATGCCATGTAAGATGAGGACTGGTCAATGGTCTATACATAATGTAATAGCAAACAAAACTTTTTTGCAAACTTTTTAAAGTGGCTTAAATGCTGCTGTCTCTGTGCCCAGCTGCAACTCCTTTCCCCAGGATTTCTCCAGCCTACCGGCTGAAGTGGGAGTAACTACCAGGGGCCAGGGGTGGGCGCCGGGGGACTGGGATAGAGAGAAGGGCTGTGGGAGAGGGAGCAGGCTAGGAGAGGGTGCAAAGGCGTGGGACACTTCCTCCATCACGCACCATCATGGTAGGGGTTGCTCTGGTTGCAGCTGCCTCTAGAGGGCTCATCGCCTTGTCGGAGAGACAGCAGCTTTCGTTCTCGCCTCTGAAAAATACTCCATACATTGCATTGTTTTTCAATCTCCCCTTTATTTCCACCCAGATCTTCAGTGGCTTGGCCTCAAAAGCAGAGGTGTGGTGTGTGAGGGTGTATGCCCTCATTGCCATCACCGGTGTACAGCATGCACTCCCCATCGGGGAGGCAATGGGGATCTGCTCCCTGTCCACCTCCTGCATCCCCTTGGCACCCTTCAACTCTCCGAGAGTTTAAGGCCTTAAATGCTGCACTCCACTGCACTTAAAGCCTGCCGAACATCTGCTCATACCAATACTTCTTCTACAGAGCTAAGGCACGTGTATGCTGTGATTCTTTGTTCTGCTCCTCAAGATGGGCTGACACAAAGCATAGAGTTCCAAGACCCATGCCACAACCAGGTCTTGCATCTGAACAAATTTTCTGATCAGAAAAAGGAGAAGCCCAGACCTAATTTGTACTTATTTAATCCCCTGGTTTCTGATGGCTTCCTCAATTGAAGGACCTCTATTTCCAAACATGAGGAAGATATTAAGGACTGGCTTACTTCTCAAGGATCAGTTGCTAAGTATATACCACATATTTTTAAAGCTGCTTTTTTTTTTTTTTTTTTTTAATGTGGGCAGAAGCTACACCTGCATGGAAAATTGTGAATATGCCGCTTTAACACTGTTAGCACTGTTTAGTCATTCTTGTGACTTTCTTTGTGAACTATACCGCATTTGTCAGTTTTAGATTTCATCTGCAGTTGTGTTGCCCATTTTTTTAGCTTTACCTTACTGCAGGATAACTTTGCAAAGCAAGCAACTTAAAATCTGAAGCCATTTGTTTTGCCTAGATTTTATAAGCTTCAAAAATCTCTAGAGTTCATCTGCATATGGTTTAGACTAGTCAAATGGGATGAGATCATCTCTCTGTACAGAACCGCCTTACATGGAGCTTTTGCCATCTGCCACCAAAGGCAACAGAAAGGGTCTTGTTGGCAAGGTCGAAATGGGGACAGCCCATCAGTCCCCCAAAAGGCCACATGGTTTAACAGTGGTGCAAAAATCCCCAGCAAGTCTAGGCCATGAATGTCAAATGCTAAGTCTGATAGCACAAGTTTGCCAGCAAGTCCTTACAACAAACTATCTTCCCCTCCTGTGAGGAGGGATCTCCACATGCCTTTCATCCCAGTGTGTACCCCATTCCCTCAGATATCACTGGTTGGGCTCATTTGTCTCCTCTCTCCAAGGAATGGAAAGAGCTTCTGACAGGGAACAGTCCCTGCAGTGAGGAATGAAGATGAGACTCTGGCTACTGAAGTTCAATCCTCTGGCATAAATCAGTGAACACTGTACACAATGACAGTATAAAAAGTATTTATTGAAGCAAGAGTGTGAATCAAATCAACAGACAAAAAAAACAAACACCGAGCATCAGAAAGGGAGCAAACATTTGACTCGTCAGTGCTGTGTGCCAAATGCCCCAGCACACAACAGGAGACTGTCATGTTGTTGATGGTATTTTGTCATAATTATGTGCAATTTGCTTACAATGTTGTTCAGCACAGATAAAATAATTATCAGTCTTTGCTTGGCTTCTTGCTGCAGAGTGACTGTTTCAGTCCTGAAACAATCCTTTTAATCTGCACTCCTTTGTGCCTCCATGGTGAGAGGGTGAATATTTGTATGGACATAAGCAACTGTGTATTTCAGAGGCTGCCAGATTGATTTCATGCATTCTCGGAGGACTAATTCTCTGGGGACTGCTCACAATTGCTTTGGTGCCCTTGATTGATAAACTTTGTCTTGTGGCTCCATGTTTTGGAAAGCCAATTTGCATGTATACTGCCAGTGATTATTCACTCATCATTTTTATCAGGGAATCACACACAGGCCTTTTCTGAAAAGCTGTACTGGAGGTGCTACATGAACATAAAGCTGTGTGATAGTTCTGCCACACAGGTTTTTCTGGTGTCTAAGAGGTGAACAAGATCACTCTCAGCATTTGCAGCTGCTGCAGAGCTAAAAGAAGGATCCTTTCTGTAAACAGTGCTTTTTATTTGCACAGAGTTCATAGGCAGACACATTTCTTGAGGGAGTAGAGAGCAACACAGAAAAGTCCTCGTAAGCTAGAACACCTTCCTCCTTTAGGACCATTTGGGATCAGTGTCGATATTTATCAGATAATCTACACTCCTCTGGATTATTTCATCTCAGCATCTGGAGATGCCATCAAGTTGTCAGGAATTTGATATTCGCTGTGATTTCAGAACATTGTGTTGACTTTCACTACTAGAAAAGAAAGCTCTACTCAGTCATGCTAAGTTTTCTTGTAGAGACTCTACTGATTAAATAAAAATTGAGAGAACAAAGTTGTTTGAAGAAAAAGGGCCAGTTTTGGCTTCCAGAGACGCATCACTATGTTCTAGGACAACTCACTGGAACTCCCTGGAACAAAGAAGGTAGAAGGACAGCTGAAGTCCTCCTGATAAAACTCTGCATGCTTTGTTCTCCACCACATTCTGCCTGTAGGCTACAAGCAGAGATCCAGCAAGGGCATGGCTTTGTGTCTGTGATTTGGGGTCAACTGTGACCGTGCAGAGTTTTTGCACCTTTCCGGTGGTGCATGGAGAACCAGAGGTGGGCTGCACATTTCAGCTACCCTAGAAGTTGCCTTACTCTGTGATGGAAGCCAAATTCAACAGAAAAGAGGAGAGAGAGCCCTGAACTGATAAAATGTGTGCATCCAGGCTGCCAAACCTGCCTAGCCAGCAGCCCATCAGGATTCACTGAGCTCAAGGTTTCTGGAGCTAGGTGCTGCAGAATTCATTCCAGTATAGGAAACCCCCTACCAGTTTGGCTTAGGGTTACCCAAATACCCCAGTGCTTATTCACTGTCACTTCCACTTTGAATTGCTTTAAGATTCAAACACTGTGATCATATCCCGCAGCTTTCAATGGATTTGACTGGCATCAGTCTTCCCATCTGGCTCAGAATGAAATTTTTAATGAAGTCTTAGTAGAATTGGCTCATCCTGGAGAACCAGTTTATTTCATGTTAAACTGAATTATGCAGCCATGAAGATCATTCATATATGTATATTAAAATAGTCAGATGTTTCCTCTGTGTGTTTATGATTTTACGATTAATTGAGCATTCATCATTCTTTCCCTTTTAAATGACATCATGTAAATAAAGTATAGCTTAAAACAATTCCAGGCAGCAATGAGACCTGCACTCTGTAATGTTCCCAGCTAGTGGCTTTGAGACTATAACCACCACTTGAGTTTTCATTGCTCTGTTTCAAGATGAAAGACCTATGGATAGCAATTTGTTTTGTTTCATACCCTTTATCATAAGAAGAATGCATGAACCTGTGTATGGACCAGTTTCTTATCAAAGCATGTGTACTGTCTTACCCCTTACTTTTCAGTCTCCTGGTTCCAAAGCTTGCAAGTGTCTACAGTATGTCCCTTCTTTTTTATTAGCCTATCAAGCCAAGAGGCAGAAGAGTGGCTTTCACAGAAACAGGCCAGTTTACAAGCCTTCAGTATAATGTGAACTGCTTTAATAAAGTACTACAG
Organism: Corvus brachyrhynchos; assembly: GCF_000691975.1. Lineage (NCBI taxonomy): Eukaryota > Metazoa > Chordata > Aves > Passeriformes > Corvidae > Corvus > Corvus brachyrhynchos. Next base: position 860,197 of record NW_008237353.1, read on the forward strand.
CAGTGATTTTGTTCCTTCAGCCTTCATAATTCTTTGGATCAGATTTTTAAGACAGTATTAAAGCCGTCACCAAAACCGTGTTCTAGCTACTAAAGTAACTAAAAAAACCTTGTTCAAAACCCCATCCTCGCTAGTGCCTGATTAATAAGTTCAGTTTTATAGCCTAACTAGATAAAACTGATTACTGTGAATATAAACTCAGAAACCAATTTAGTCACCAAGTAGAATATAAGCCACATTATTGGTACAGTTCATAAAATGAATAGCTTCCAGTAATACACTGAAGTCTTCTCCCTCCTCCTGGTGACTGAAATGTTAAAACAGAAACAGTGACCATTGGAAAGATTCCCTTCTGGCTCCACATTCATACAGGGTGATGGAGTTAAGCGTTCCTAGCAAGCCCAGTTCCTTGATGGAAACCCTGTGTTTGGCGCAGAGAAACCACTTGAAAAAAAGAGGTTTGGGTAATTTTGTCTCAGTAATTCAATGAGCCTAAGTTGGGACAAACATATATTTACTGATTTTTCCTAGAAATATCTCAGTGTTAAATATACTCTATTGGTACCTAGGGTGACTGTGGGTAAAATTTGCTACATACAGTTTTAGTGTGCTTATATGTACATACTATATATATAAAATGAAACATATATGCACAAGTTTATTTCTTAGATGCTCCTCTATCAGATGCTCAGCTTCCATTTCTGTAGGATAAAAATGCTAGTTAATACTATAGAATAAGGAAACCATATTCACTTGGAGTTCTAGACATCATCCTAAAGCTTATGGATATGATATATGCAGAATGCTAGGTAGTGTTCTGCTTACATTTCAGAGGGCAAAGCTTTAATTTTTAATGCTGCAGAAATGCTCTTTATCACTGTCTTCCATATCTTCAAGCATATCAGCATTTCATGAGTGTTGCTAAGACAGTTGCCCAAGGTGCAGCTGAACATCTGGATCACTCTCTTTTTCCATTAGGCTAAGTATCCAGGATGGCAGGATTAAATGTGCTCATCCCCAAAAATAACTGTTCTGTTTGATGCTAAAAGGGAAGTGAAAGTTTCCTAAATACTTCAAACTTTTGCTTTGCATTTGTATAACAGGGCAGAACTTCCCATTGCTTCAACCAGGGAAGCTGATGCCCTCTCCTAAAAACTGCTTGGTGGACTGTCTCCAGAGGCCACCACTTTTCTCCCTGTCAAAACAAAGTGTGAGCACCTAGGATGCAATTACTTCCACTTTAAGGAAGAAGTGTTTTATGCAAGCCTTTGGCTTAGGACAAGATTTAGTCACTGGTAAACCCAACAGTGAGTCAATTGTCCAATAATTGATGAGTCAGAGCGTCCAGATGCTTTAAAAAAAGTAATAAATCACTTAGATAAGCAAAAAAAACCAAAAAAACCAACCAACCAAAAAAAGGCAGTAAATAGACTGAGCTCTGAGTATTCACACAAGTATACTTAGAATAACACCATCATATACAAAACTATGTGATCAAAGGTATTTCACAGCTTCACTCAAATTTTGGCCATAGCTCTGGATTTGAGAAGGTGCTGGCACCTGGCATTTCTTCTGCAAAAATAGCTTGCCAAAAATATCCTCCCACCCCATCCCTGAAAAAACAACTGTGTCCCTTGCATACATATGTTATAAAAGAGTATAAGCCAGTTACAAACCACTCTCTACCAAGTGTCAGACCTAAGACATCTCTATTTTTGTATACAAGAGCTATTACAGACCATCTGCAAAGTATTTTTTTTAGTTTCTGTAAGATTTTAAAATACTATTCAGAACAGACTTGCTAGACTGTCTCTTTTCCACTAATCTTTGTTGCAAAGAGAATCCAGCCATGTCAGAGGCAAAGCATTCTGCATACTGGGAAGCCACATCCGCATGTTCTGCATGGCCTGGCCTCCTGGTGCCAGGTGGAGTGGCTCACACACAGAAAGAGGACAAAAGTGCAGCAATGAAATCCATCAGGCCAAGGTGGCAGCCACATTTTACAGATTTTTGTCTCCATATTTGGTCTCCAGGCTTTTCAGTACATTGCCTAACAGTAATAACTGTGTGTAGAATACCCTTGGGACAGGAAAGAACAGGCTTCCTTGCACAGAGAACCTTTTCATAGCGCTTTAAAACTTCCATCCGAAATTATTGGACTCAACACATCAAAATGATTAACTAAGTCTTGGTAAATAATTTGACCCACAGATACTGACCAATGAAAAACGCCTGTTTTTCTCTGCATGCTCTCACCCTGACATATCAACAGGTAATAAACTATTTTACTCCTGTTTTCACTTCAACAAATGTCCCTTAGAGCATAATTTTAGCTCTTTCAGAAGAACCACTTAGAGTAGATATCTGAAAGTAACTTTATGACTATAAGAGGTTCATTAACTCAGACTTGATTCACATCAACATTTCATTTTCACTTTCAGATGTTCTTCCAGTCCATCAATTTTACATCACTCTCAAAGCCTGGCTCTAAGTCAACAGTTTAATTTCCCCAAGTCAAGTAGCAGTACATTCACTTATGTTACTGTATGAGGGCAGTTCGCACTGGGAGGCCCTATATTTAAAAGAGTATAGCCAACAACTTGACAACAAATTGTCCCTGAATACTAAGCACAAACACACATACACAGAGAGGAAGAAAGCACTTTGCAAATAATAGGATTGAAAGCAATAAACTATCACAGCATTCGTGCCCATTTAAAAGGACAGATGGAGCTGTTTGGGCCTATCAGGTCAATAATCCACAAACTAAGAAGGATTTATGTGATAGACTGTAATGGCATAAATCCACTTTTAAGAAGGAAGGTTACAATAACTTGGAACAATGCTCAGTATATTCAGGGGCCTGGTGTGGTAAATAAGAATTAACACAGTTCTTTAAAAATCAAATGAACAGGTGAAATAATGGGTTTTTAAATGCTCTGTTCCACTGATCTTCAAACTACCTAAATTTTAATACCAGATGTCACAACGGTGAGTCAGAGGCAGGCTGGCAGAGCAGCCTTTCCCCAGGGAGCAGTGCAGGGCCCAACCTCCCTTCTCTTCCGGACTTGAGAAACCAAACGTGCAACCTTGGGATATAATGGGAAGACATTTGTTGCACATGTTGTTTTGTCTTTCTCCCTTAGTTGACCTCTTGGCAATCCCTGACCTCTCAAAGGCTTTCACCTGCCATGAGACCTTAAGGAGGCTTAAAGGAGGCTACCCAGGTGCTGACTCTTGACAGAAAGGGGTAATGGTTTCCACCTGGTCAGAGTGGGTTGCCCTTACCTAGTTTGTTACAGGAGCAGGGTGGGTAGGGTTTCTGAAGATTTTGCTTCTTCTGTCTGCTCTTCAGTTTGGCAGCTTGGTCTTGGGTTAGACAAATGTGTGACTGAGATTTCATGTGTTCCTTTCTGACCAAGAAGGAGCAGAATTTCTTGGGTGCCCTATGAATCTGATTTAATGAGGTAGGTGTTTATGTTATTGCTGTATCTGAGTGTGAGACTACACACTGTAGCAAATATGAGTTAAAGCTCTCTTCTACTTTGCTGGGTAGTTGTCTGTTTCTGTAGTCTCTTCTAAAGAGCATTTCCTGTTTACAGATTCTTGGCTGTGGCCTCCTTAGATTTTCCTACCCCATTTCTTAAATTTCATCTATTCTTCAAATTATTTTTTTCTCTTCTAACTACGTAACATATTTTAAAACTTCTATACTGCTTCCATGTCGGCACTAGTTTCCTTTCTTTCTCTGGCCATGCAATAGTTGTTATGACTGCATCTGTCAATATTGTTACAAGGCATTAGCTGTAGAAGGCATGCCCTTGCAAGTTAACAAGTGAGGTATATTTAATGGTGTTTAAAAGCTAGGGTAGATATGAGGAATACAACCAGCACCTCTTACAGAGAGGTGTTTCCCCTCATGCAGAGCAGTGGGCATGTTTTCCAGCATTCTGGTTGAACCAGCTCATTTCAACTTTCAACCCCAAAGAGCAAAGCTTAAAGTACTCTTTTTCCTCTTGTTGCTGAGTAAAATTAATTGAGTGATATCTGAGGCACACAGATACTTGGGATCCCATTGTGTGTCCCATTGAAATTGATAAACAACCGAAGAAAAAACAGAAAAGCCCTAGGGAACGCTGTGAGCTGCTCACCACACGTTCATATTGCTCCATCTTGAGTTCTGCCTGCAGCCCTGGAAAGCACATGGTTAAACACAATGAGCTACAGTTTTCTCTTTCTTTCAAGAAGTTCAAAAGACTTACACCCACCAGCAGTAGAAATTTGTGGGAGCTGAACAAAGGAAGAGTGCTAGGAGTTAACTGCTTGGGGTTGGTTCTGCATGCTTGTTCCCCTGATCTGTGAAATGTCTGTGTATGTATAACATATAAGCAGCTTGAAACGTGGAGGGGGTTTTTAATTGAAATGTGTTCTTTTTTTAATGTATGTATATACAAATGGAGCCTAGTCTGTTCTGAAATGTGTTTGAACTACAGAAAAATGAAGTACTGGACTTCAGTGTGAATTTGGTTGTTTATTCTATTTGTATACAGTAAGGCTGGAGGGAGAAGGGGAAATAATGGCAATTTAATTGGTCAGATGCTTTCTGTAAGGACAATACCCCATTTTTATATGTTTGTTCTATTGGTTTTTATTCAGTCCTTGTCTCTGTGTCTTTAGATCAAAAATAATACCTCTTTAGGAAGATGGGAGGGGAAAAACCTATCAGGTGTCCAAGAGAACTCAAGTTATTTCCAAACAGAAGTTTTGTAGATGTTGCTTTATTTTCTCTCTCTGCTGAACAAAAGGTCGGGAGCAGCATCTTTGAATGTATGAAGCTTCTTCTCAATTTCTAACATGCTGTCATTCTTTTTCCCACTAAACAATGAAGAAAAGTCCTATGTAGAAAAGCTGGAGAGAAGAAAGGGTTGGGGAGGTTTAGCAGTTCAGCATACCTGGCATTCATAGTTATTCAGTGGAGAATCTGAACAGGTATTTAACTCAGCCTCAGAATTAAGGGCACATTTAAATAATCTTTTAATTGGGTCCAGGATTACAGCTGAATGTGAAGAAGGTTTTCTGACAGACACAGGAAGAGAAAGACGTAATTTTGATTTGAGATTATGAATATTTAAACAGAAAGTCATAGAATTAAGGACTAAAAACAACCACTTGTGGTGAAGAGTTGTCTTCATTGGTCTGAAACAAAGGGATATTTTCAATTTGAGTTTTCTGAATAATTTTTAAATACACTTTGATAGTAATTTTAAATGGATAAGTTGTTTTGAGCTTAAAAAGCAAAATAACCTCACTATCAAAAATGTCCAAGTACAATGTTTTTACCTTCTTTGCATGTCATGAAAGCCTGAGCCCAATGACAGCTACATTTAAGAATAAACATTTGGGTAAAATTGACCCTAGTTCCAAAAAAAAAAAATTCTGTATAGAATCTTTGTCATTTCAAATAAAAATTTTGTCCAGCTATGATCTGGATGTTGCAGGAAACATTAATAACACTTTACCTCTATAACCTATTGCCCTGCACAATCCTTCAAATGTCAGGGTATATGGTGGCTTAGGAAGGTTATTCTGGCAAATGGATAACTGGAAGTGAGCAGAGCAGCAAGAGGCAGTGTGTCAGTGTCAGCAGTGAGGCATCAGTCTGTGATGGTGGAACAGGGGAATGTTTGAATGGAGCTATTTGTCATGTACTAATGCAGTGATGAACACAGTAGTCTTGATAAGGCTGAAGGTCAAATTTCTGGTATGTACAAGGGACACATGTTCACTGACTGTGGGAGATTGAACATTGCTATGCGGGCAAAAGGGTCTTGTGATGAGGTAAGTTAGAAGAAGCAATGGCAGAAATATCAAAAGTTCTCAGGGGAACTACTGACCCCATTGAACTGGCCGGGAACTTTGCCATATGAAGTACTCCACTGCGTTTCTCTGTTATGGGACCCAGGGTACTTCTGGGTTTGCGTGTCGAAGTGTGCCTCACAGTTGCAAACTGAATAGGAACTTACCTGGGCATGTATTCTGTTTTCTTCTTTGCCTGTCTTCACTTGCCTGCCCCGAGCACAGGCTGTTTCACACAGAAGCTCAGCTATGAGGGATGTCAAACCTCATCATATCCTAACAGGTCCCTGTCTGGGTCTCAAAGAGATAAAAATGTTCTGATATACTATAGTAGAATGTTTTCTCCCCAGTGGTTAGGAGTCCCTCCTTCCTGCCCCTGTGCAGGATTCCCCAGGTGGTCTTGCCCTATAAGCAAGTCTTCTACAATACCAGATCAACAGTGAGGAAATGAACTCCTGTTGATTATCTCACATTTATGAATGCATTCAAAGTTTCCATATGTGAGGGGCAGATTACTTTAATCATGAAACTTTAAGCTGCTATTTATAACTAGAGCTAGCTACATCTAGAGCCTCTGAACTCAGTCCCTTCATGCAAGGGTTTGGGTATTTACTTGCTGTAGAATACTAGGATTTCCATACCCTCCGAGCCAAGGGCTGTGATACTTTTTAGTCCCTGAGACTGCAGGCACCTACAGATTTATCCTGAACACGCAGATGTCCTACAACAGTAGAGAGGAAAACAAGTAGGGAAAATTGACTTTAGGTGTTTTGCCTTGCCAGAAAGTTTTTTTTTTTCCCAAGGTGTCATGGGGGTAGGGTGCTATAAGTTCCCTTCAACAGTTGACCCTCTATGACAATCCACTTGACTTCACAGCATATTGCTCATGCGTCCTTTCCGTAGTCACTGGAGTTGTTTTCATCTCGGC
>NW_008237353.1:867083-894842 GCF_000691975.1 Corvus brachyrhynchos
CGGCATTCAAACTGATTAAAGATATTCCAGCAGCTTGCCTGGAGCCTAGAAATAGGCTCTCTGCAGCTGACAATTCAAACTGACCCAAGGGTGTTTATCAGCGGGTAGTTTGTATTTATCAAGTATTTCAAGCTTTGTCTGTGCCTTCTAATTAAATCAAGCCAACATAATCATACAATCAACATCATAAAAATCAGGTCAACGTACGCTATTCATAAATTACCACAAAGCATCTGTCGCATGCTTAATCTGCTTTTTAAAGTGGGGGGCTGCCTTTGCTTAAGCCCATGTCTTAAGCTACTGCTTTAGCCCCCTGTTGTTTGACACTGTATGATGGGAAGGCAAGATTACTTATGCTTGTATGTACAAGATGCAGCGTAGAAGCAGCTGACTCATTATCAAGCAGGATCTCTAAACAAGTTGTTTTAATGTTGGAACTGAAGAACTAGGATCTACAGTAGCAGCCTTTCATATTTTTAAAGACAGAGAAGAGGCGGGGTTAAGGAATCACTCACTCTTTGGTCGGCAATGGTCATGCAGCATTTTAGGACATGGAATTCTGTGCGTTATTGGACTCAGTACATGTCCATCTCTCAAAGTAAACGGTAGAATTTCCCTCTTTACTCTGTCTGCTGCAGCCATGGTAAAGACAAAACGCTGGGAAAAACTGTGCTTTATGTTGCATGCACTGTTAAGAGGGAGGAAGACATAGCAAAAACCATGTGTCTGTCAACCTTTTGCCTGTGTACTTGTATGAGCTACCAAAACCTTGGAGGTAGACAGCTGTAGAATATAGAACACCAGTTCTTTCTCCTCCGATGTCAAGTGAGGATATAGAATTGTAAATAAAACTTTCACTCCAGCCTCAAACTCACCTGCTAATGTGTGGCTCTTGGAAAAGTTGCAGGAAGGGGGTAATAACTGAGAAGGTCGTTGTTGCAAAGAATACTTTTGGCAATGCCTCTTGTTCTAAGCAGTTTAGCTCAGGCCGATCAGACACTAGAGAGTACTGCATTTCATCAGCTGTACTGGTTGGGCCTTCATCACAAACATCTGAACCAGCACCATTAATAAGTAGCTAAGAAGGCATCATCTGGACCACATCAATTTGTCTTTTGCATACCTCCATGAGTATAAATGGAGAGTTGATTTTAATGAAGGGGGTCGTTTTAGGATTCTTCTTTGGTGTCCTGAGTAGTGTCTAACAATAGTGGGCCTGTCCTTTCTGGTGAATGGCACAATCACTTTAAATTCATATCACCTTCATTGTCCAGGCCTGATTTCCCTGAAGACATACACCACTGCTCTACAATGAAAGAGGATCAAGCAAAATGTTACCAGAATTAGGAATTGCTATGTTCACAGTAATGCTTCTTGTACTCAAATAATATTCTGCTTTAACAGTGGAAAAAGCAGGCAGCCAGCTTCTGTAAGGGCTGTGACAATGGACCTGTCAGTCACCTCAACATTTTTATTCTGATAGAATTGGTTTGTTCAAATCTTCTAGGGACTTCTTTCACTGCAGTTGCATATATTTGCATAGTGATTCTCAGATAAGTGCATGCCAATAGCCACTTCTGTGAACAGATGTTGACAGAAGTATCAACAGAAGTATCAGAGGTACGTGAACAACGATGTCTTTTTGCATGCACAGAGAAATGCATAATCTAGTAGTATGCTGGAAATTTGTTAGTTCTGCCTTCTAACATGTCTGTCAAGTCACTGCATGCTAATCAGCCTTTGCATAAGTATTGATCCTTTTCAGTAATATCAAGCAAAAATTTAGAATAAGAAAGGGAGAACCAGGAGGGATGTGCTACAGTAATACTGGTAATAGAGACAATGTATGCATATTTTATGACACCTTATTAAAGAAAAGCAACATTCAATTTAAAATGCTGTATTTGCCAAACGGTGTAGAGATTGAATATGTTCTTGGCTGTTACCATAACAATAATGTAGCAAATATTGAAATAATTACCTAAAACTTCAGTTGGTATAGGCTGTTTTAATAAGTGTCAACAAATCCACTTGGCTATCTAAATCTCCCCTGCATGTTGGTGTTATCAAGATGAAGCCTATGAAACAGGGACATTAAAGAGAGAGCTGTCACAGGCCAGGATAATAGAATAGAAAAGAGAACAAGTTTTAAATGAAGTCTCAGCATACTTCATGCAGCACAAATACCTATCTAAAAACTAGTGATAACCTACTTTGCTGATGATAGAAGCAAAGAAGGCTTTTATGCCTTTCCAGATATTAATATATTTTTCAGGCCAAAATGAAATTATGCAGCATGTAGCCCAAACTCAGAATCAGGGAAGTGAAATGCATTTAATTCTCTCTTTCTGTTCATCCTCTGTTACTCTGAAGCAAGTAAAGAGTATTATTCCAGCAATAGCTCAGTTTCTATAACTAAATACAAAATCTGAGATGCACTTATACTATGAAATTTTTTTCAGGTTTCTATTGTGACTAATATGAAATCTATCCACATTTATTTTTATTTCTCATTACTGTTTTCTTTAAGGTCATCCATATCTAGCATTCTCTGAACTTTTTTGTTTCATCAGCATATGAGATACTGGAATTTTTTTTCTCCTCTTTTAATACTTTTGCTTTTGATTTGTGAAAAAAAACAAAACAAAACAATTTTTCCATTCCTAGAAAGAGTTTAGTAATACTTTCTTCTTCTTTTTAACATGGCAAATCATTTGAAGCAGACCCTTGTTCATCTGGAACTCTTTAATTGCTGACAGGAAGCAGAAGACTTGATGAGAGCATGCTAAAAAGGAAGCAGAAGGGCAAAAAGAAGAGGCAGGGAAAATTAGATATTCCGTTCTTGAAGATTTGTACTTTAAAGAGTCAGATCCAGAAATCCTGTCCTGAAGGTTAATTTAACTACTCCAAACACATATTGAGAGTTGCCAACAGAGGCAACCTTTTGCTAATGGCTGTAAGGTATACTCTTTCAATGCTAAAATGAGTTTCCATATAACACTCTGAATACTTGTCTGAATTTTTGTCCCAGTTTGTCAGTCTTGGTATTTTGGGGGTGAGAAGGAAGGAGGCATACACAGTCACACAAAATATAAAAAATATATAAAATCCCAGGCTGCTTTTTTCCCCCCCGTTAAAAATGATAGGACCCATTTACAAACATGCGTGCTGTAGATGAGCAACGAATTTCCCTATATGTCAGAGCTAAAGAAGAAAAGTAGAGTGAATGCTACTTCACTAGAGTGGGTCTGCCCCTACTTCAGTATGGATCTGCCTAATAATTAGATATTTATGAGAGCCTGTATCTGAAATGGCCTGTGACTTCCCTTGCAGCTCTCTACATGGAGATCTCTTGCATCTCCTACTTGCAGACAGAGAGTGCTAAAGGTTTTCTCTTGGGTTCTTTATTATGGGCATTTTTTCTGATACAGGTACATACTGTTGTCCCCAAATCTTACTGGAAGCCACGCTTCATGTAAAGTTAATCAACCTAATTGTTTCACATCATTCCTTCCCATTTGAGAAAATTTCACCAGGAGTAATTTCTATCACTCTTTTTGCAAGAATTTCTTACAAGCTGAAATTTTCATCTTAGTGACTTTGACTTCTTTCAGAGATGCAAGATTCCCTGCCGTAGAAATGTCACTACTAACATCAGATTCCAGTCCGTGTTCTTCTTTCTAAGTATTTGGGGTTTCAATCCTCTTCCTGTATCTGAAAACAATAAAATTGAAATTGGTCATACAGATTTTGAAAAATTTTCCTTTAACATGGTTGTTCATATTAGTTTTCTTGCCATCATTTATTGCAACATCCAAGTAAATCTTGAATACCTCGATTTTCTTTAGTTCTCACTGTGGATTGCCTCTTCATTAAGATGCTGACCGGCTTTGATAGCATGTATGAGTTTGTAGTTGGCACAGTTTCAAAAAAAAGGAAATATTTGAGCTCTTGTAATTAAATAGGTGTTAACTCATTAATTGCTGAGAATATTATACTGTGAACTGGCTCGTTTGTGAGATGCTCAGTGATAACTATGGCATAGGCTTAAAGCAGAATCCCAAAACTTAACTTAGTGACCATCTCTGCTGCTGCCATTAGATTACTCAACCACAGAGATTCTGTTCTATAATACAGTGCTTGTTCTACCAGGTTTTATAGGACTATCTATCATACTCATCACAAGTGCAGTAATGGATAGATGTGCTAGGTTGTTTAGTAAAATCATAGGAAAAGATTCAGACTGATGATGTAAGCTTTTAGTTCTTGAAATTTATAGAGTTACAACACCTTCCTTTGCCAGGGCTTTTGTAAATATTCTGTATTTTAGTATATTCAAAGTGCAGCAGTCTGCATCCTTCCAGGCATTCAGTTAGCTTTACTTTCTGGGTTTTATTTACATGTTCTGAATATCAATTCAGTTTGTTCAGTCGCTTCTCTTTATAGAAAGAAATTCTCTGTATTTTCTTTATATGCCAGTCTTTATAGCAGAGATTTGGTAAATACAGTTGTATCTAGAGGGCTATTTATCTGACCCAACCACATATTAGATGAAGCAAGTTGCATTAAGAGATGGCAAAATAAGTGCCCAAGTCTCTATAATATAAGATACAGCTAGGAGGAGAACACAACAAACTACAGAGGAAAAGCTGCATGAAGGAGACCTTGAGCCTTCTACCCTAAACATAGCCTGACTTTATCAAGGATTTAGGGGAATCACAAGGACAGTAACTTACCTGTAGGTTTCTTATCCCTGTGTTTCTGGTTACCTTCTTTAGTAATTATGTTCTGATAAGCAGAGGACAAACCGTCAAGAATAGAGCTAAAGTCATCTTAAGACTTGTTGAAGATGCTAAAATATGAAATGGTTACTTTGGAGTACAGTGAATCTGAGCTGGCTGATGTCAAGAAGTGATGTTTAGTAGATTCTACTAAAACTACGTATGTGCATAGCTATTCAGTATTTTTAACTGATTAAAAAGCAGGGTTTTCAGAAGTCTGGTCTCTGGAACTATTTCTCTGATGAACCAATTCTTCTTTTAATAAAAACAAAGTCACTTTTTGGCAGGGTTCTCTATAACCAACTGACAAGTCTATTTAAGTCTGCTTCCCAAAGTTTTATTTTTGTATCCTATTTGTCACCAGCTAATGAGCAGTGCAAAGTATCAGTTGCTGAAGCACGTGGTTTGAGCAGCACTGGACTCACTGGGCACTGATTATTAAAATAGAAGTTAGTTGGTAAAGCTCCAAGAATGAACCTGAAACTTGGGTTTGAGTGTTGTTAGGACTGCTCCCACATGTCAGCCTATGAATCGAATGAGACATCATTACTGTCTCTTCAACTATGTTTTAAAAAAGAAAATCCCTGTGTCTTTACCAGGTGTTGTGCTTAGTGACAGTGAGAAAATTACAAGCTGATTAAAATTCTAGTCTTTTATGCTCTGTTTATTGGGGATTTTTAACCAAGCATCTAAAAGCTCCCTGTACGTTTTTAGGACTCTATGCACACAAGAAAGAAGTGATCCTGACGCAGAGTCGACAATTGAATGTAAGAGGCAAGAGATAAAATGAAAAAGCAGGAAACACTAACAGCCTCACAGAGGGCTTTTTTTTTTTGGTTTGTTAAGATTAGTGGTAAGGTAGACGTGTCTGTTTGTTTAAGAAAGCAAAAGAAAGTTTTGTAAGGATGGATGAAAAACAGGACAATGAAGTACCTGAAGGTGCAGATTGGTGAAAGTGGAAAACTTCATCTGACAATCTTGTAGTGCAATAATGGAAGAAGGGGTATGTTTGAAGGAAATAAACTAGTCAAGCATCTACTTTTCTAAGTACCATCCTAAATTCATCCTTGTTCTGCACAGCAGTGAAAGTAGGTATGACTGAAGTGAGTGCTGCAATGAATAAGAGTTCTGCTGAAGTTTGTAAAGGTCTCATCAAGTTGTCCTCCACCCTATGCATCTTCCTGCCCAAGCCTGGGACTATTAAAGAATCCCCTGTAACTAAAAGAAGTAGCATTTTGCCTGTTACAATGCAAGTAGTGCTTTAGACTAGGTAAATACTTCCTAGTTCTTTACATGATATTTAAGACTGCAATTCCCATTTCACACTTTATAATTTAGGTATTAATCTTTGACTCATCCCTGACATTCTCCTTTACACCTACAAGTACTTTGGTGTACAGTATGTTTTGGAATTTAACAAAATTAGATATACTGCACTTTGCCAGAGAATGACTAGAGACAGAGTACTTTTTTCCTAAGCTAGCCAAGTTAAAAAAACCCCACTTCTGCAGCCTTAGCAAGACCATGTGTGTCAGGGCAGCTGTTTTGCTATAACACAGAGGGTCTACATCCACTAGAGATGAATAAACTGTGCAGATAGGTTACAAATGTTTCTCCTATCACTAATTTTTTTTAATACCTTTCTTGTGTGTACACCTCTGTGTATGTATGTATCTTTTCCCTCTAGAAGTTCTATGTTACAAGTATTTCAGATAGGAACAGTTCTGCTTTATCAATTTCATGGATGAGCTCTCTGTATTTCAGGATCTCTCACAGTATTTTCTAGCCTTATTTAGTGACCTATAAGACACAGATCAGACAGAGAATGGTCTCATTTCGTTTTTCTTTTCCAAGTTGATTGTGTATGTACTAGTGGAAATCCATGAAATTTAAATGCCGTGCAGCATCAACAGCATCTGGCTTGGGAGCCAGAGGCTGATGTTGGCTTCCTCCTAATGTGCCATTGCACTTATGTCATAGCTGCTAACCCCTCCTGTAAAACAGAGGTGGATGTGTGGCAGAGATCAAGACTTCAAGCACATTGTCCTACCTGTAATTTGGATTCCATTCTGTGTGCTGGAGCCAGAACACCTATGTCCTGGAGGAAACAGTTCCCTGTGCTGTTTATGCTGCTGGCCTTTAGCTTGATGGTTTTTGTTTGCTTCTTTCTTCCCTTACCATCATCACCAGTTAGTGTCCTGAATCTCATGTGGTTGGGCTTTTGTGCACGAAGGAACAATAGAAACTGTAAAATCACAGAAAGGATGAAATGTAAAAGCATTAATCTCAGAAGAGCACGGACAATGAAGAAAGTCTTGAGAAAAGGGTGAAAGATGCTGTGGATATACCTTACTGAAATGTATGGAACACTTAGGTATTGTGCCAATGAGTTGAAACAATGGCAAGACATAGAAAGACTGTCCCACTAATGGTAATGGTCTGTCCTTTGCTCATGCTCTCTGTTATTCCCCTGTTTGCTTCCATGGAGAAAGGAAGCTTTTCTTCTATCAGATTTTGCTACTGATCTCAATGAGAAAATATTTAGATGGTAAATTCTTTCAGGCAGGGATTATTTCTTCATTGCCTGCCACAGTGGGACTTTTGAGTTATGACTGCAGACAGTAGGGACTCAGGCAGTGAGGAGGAATAATAATGGAATAGCGCAAATTGTAAATGATTTATTTCCTGAAGGTTGTTTAAAGCAGATGTACACAATGCTTAGTGGAATCTCTCAGCAAAATCCAGATCTGCAATGAATAGAGCAGAATGAAATGCAGCTGGGATGGAGCTGTCCCTTCTAACCATAGCAGATGGAATGCATCAGTTAATTACATCTTGGATATATGATCTTCTCAATCCCAGGTCATGCGTGGGCTCCTTCTCCCAGCCAGCTCTAGGTTTAGACAGGACAGAGTTTCACAGCAAAGCAGACTGCTGGGGAGGAAGGGAGCCTGTAAAACAACAGTGGCTACAGAACTCTTTGCCATAGCTATTTCATTGTTTTCTTTGCCAAGTAGCTGCTGCCAGGGAGTTTCAGTTCCTTCCAGAAGCAGCAGTTGCTGCCCCAGCCCCTCTAATTCCCCCAGAAGCAGCGGAGACACAAGTTCAGCTTCTGTAGCAGAAGAAAACCCAGTGCCCATGGGGCTTTTGGCTGCCACTTTTGGGAGCAGCAGCATTTTCTGTTGCCTTGCAAGGGGGCAACTCAAGCCACTGTCTATTTCACTAGGCAAGTTTTAGCTTTTAACAGGCTCAGAGTATTTATTAGCCACTCCAATCTGAACAGACATTTCTCTGGTTACTCTTGAATAAATAATCTTTTCCTGAGGGGGAAGGACGGATCTTTCCACTGTGATTGCCTGTCCTCTTTCAGTACTATCATATTCCTTTGGAGTCTACTGCTGAATCTTGGACTTACCATTGCTTCCACCATTCACCAGCTTAATTTGGTGAACGTGACTTAAAGGGACACACCACTAAGTGGTGGTGACAGACACCCTCAGAGAGAGAAGATGACAAGAAGTCTGTGACTAGATGATGGGAATTTGTTCATTACAGAAACACATATGAGTTGTAAGAGTAAAAAAATGAAAATGGAAGTAATGAAAAGTAATGAAAATGGAAGGACACCTTATTGGAATAATAACTGCAGTAGTCCTGTCGTGCACCTGGGGAGGAATAACCCCATGCATCAGTACAGGTTAAGGACTGATCTACTGGAAAGCAGCTCTGCAGAGAAGGAGCTGGGGGTCCTGGTGGACAAGAAGCCGTCCATGAGCCAGCACTGTGTCCTTGTGGCCAAGAAGACCAGTGGTATCCTGGGGTACGTTAGGAAGACCATTGCCAGCAGGTTAACAGAGGTGATCCTCCCACCCTACTCAGCCTTAATGAGGCCATATCTGGAGTACTGTGTCCAGTTCTGGGCTCCTCAGGACAAGAAAGACATGGAATTCTTGGAGTGAATCCAGTGGAGGGCTATGAAGATGATTAGAGGACTGGAGCATCTCTTCTATGAAGAAATGCTGAAAGCTGGGCCCTGTTTATCTGGGAGAAGAGATGACTTCTAATGGAAACATGGGAAGTTTCACTTGAATATGAGGAAAAAACTCTTTACTTTGAAGGTGACAGACCACTGGAACAGACTGCTCAGAGAGGTTGTTGAATCTCCTTCTCTGGAGATATTCAAAACCTGCCTGAACACGATCCTGTGCAACCTGCTCTAGGCAAACCTGCTTTAGCCGGGAGTTTGAACCAGATTGTGTGACACAATATGCTTTTTTTTTTATCAATAATGACAATATCTGGCTTTGTCACAATTCTCCAGATGATTGGGAAATCCAGTGTATTACTGCTTAGTGAAAAATCTTTGCAGAAGACAGACAGGGCTTAAAGAGCAGAGTGCTTGAGGGGCTAGACAAATAGTTATTTTAAGTATCTCAAATGTATTTCTTCATTATGAAGAAAATGATCAAGCATGTTCTTCAAAGGTTCTCACATTTCAGAGTCTCATGGTGGCTTTCTAGTCACCTACAGATGAGTATAATTCTCCCTTTGGTGAAGTGACTGAATACATTATTTCTATGTGACACATTCTAGTTACACCATCTTCCTCAATTATTCATGAGGAAAAAAGGAGGAAAAATTATAATTTGCAGCAGAACAATTGGGAGGCTTTAAGAAAAGAAATTCTAATCCAAAGGGTCTTGTATACTAGGAAGATCTACCAGGGAGGTTGTGCTATCTTTCAAGAGAAGATTTAAACTGTAGGTCAGAGAAACACCACTGGAGAATGAGCTTGGTAAAGTTATTGCTGCTGTGGTGCACAGGGATTAGAGAATGTCTCAAGTCTCCTTCTGCCTTGAATTTCTGTGAACCTGGGCTTTTTTTGTTGTTTGCTGCGTGTTTATTGATCTATCCCACTATGCTCTTTTCCATTTAAACTGCAACTCTGCATTAAGTACTGCCTTCAAACACCTTTTCCTTCTTCAGTAACCTTTCTCTGGAAGGGCATACTACATCTCTCTTTTATTAAGCACACACTATTTGTATGTTCCAGTCCTCACTTCCTCAGGCTTTTGGAGCTGTTTCCAGCAAATTGTGTTTTCTCATAGGCTCCAGGCATTGGGAGAAAAATTACAGCCTAGAAGTGAAATTTCACATACCTAAAAAAATGTTAATATCTCCCAATATGCCGTATTCACATGGGATTTGCAGAAGATGGACGTAAAACCCAGACTGATTTCAGTAGTGCCAGCATTTGGCTAGAGGAGCCTGTCACACACAGAGATGTTATATGCTATAGATACTGTTCAACTAGTCCCTTTCATTAGGGATGCTCTAATTCGATCATGCACCATATCCTATTTTCATGTTAAACCATGTACAGAGCATTTTTACAAGCACATGTAGTTTTAGGACAAGGGGGAATGGCTTTAAATCAAAAGCAGGTTGTTTTAGACATGATAATCAGAAGAAATACTATGCTTTTAGGGTGGTAAAGCACTGGAACAGGTTGCCCAGAGAAACTGTGTATGCTCCATCCCTGGAAGTGTTTGAGAACAGGTTGGATGGGTCTTTGAGCACCCTGGTCTACAGGAAGGTGTCCCTCCTATGGCAGGGGTGTTGGAACTTAGATGATCTTTAAGGTCCCTTCCAGCACAAACCATGTTAGGATTGATTCTCCCTTATTTCTACAGCCAGACAACTCATTCTCATTTGTTACAAGACCCACTGAAGCCTCCCTGTGAGTTGCAGATGTTGAACCACCACAAAGAAGATTCTCACTAAGATTTCGTTTTTGTGGGCTCTTAATAAAAGAAGTGAGAAATGGAAGACAGGGTTACTCTGAAGTAACCTCTGGAGTAATTGTTGTTTGTTGGCCGCTGACTATGTGCAGAGACCAGAGAGAGTAGCTACCCAGCTGCAGTATCTCCTCAGGTGTGAGAAACTGGAGAAGGAGTGGTGGTGGCTCAATTCAAACTCCACTAATCTTCCTGGTCAAATGCCGATTAGAAATTTGTTGTTGGATGATTTTGTAGAAAGTCGTTCATAGAACTCTGTGACAAAGTGTGTTTCTTACATGGTTCACAGGCAGAAGCCCTTTTTATCCTAATACTAAAACATCTTGAATACCAAATCCTTGCCACAGTCAGTGAATTTCAGTTTAGGACCTGTTTCAAAAGAGAGATTTGTTTTATCTGTGTGCATTACACAGCTTGGACTGAACTTCTTATATTCCTGTACCTACACAGGTGAAAAATACAAGCCAAATAAGAAATGCATGGAAAAACCCATATCATGGGGTTACAGGCAGGGTTTCATAGCATGCTGCAATATTCACTCCATATAGCAATTGTCCCCTCCTTTCTCAAGACTCTGTCCTATTACTTTTTGGCACACAGCTACTTCTACCTACCCACCGCTTGAAGTTCCAGATAGAAAACTCAAGTTGAAAGGAATTGACCATGCCTTTGCAAGGTCCAATCCCTGAAATATTGTTTAAGCAGCTCCTTTACTAGAAAAGTATCTGGTTAGACCTTCATTTAACTGAACCATGTTAGGAGGCTTACCGGTATTTGTTAATGGTCTACGCCTACTGAAGGTCTAGCACAAGGAATGCGAAAGAGAAATTATTTAGAGGAAGCAGCTGGCACTGTCTGGCTTTAGTCACCACTGTAATGCTGCTGTGCCCACATACCTCCTCTGCAGAAGTTGAGTTTCCTTTGCACATTCTTTTTGAGGGAGCTAGGGTTGTTTAGCCTGGAGAAATTGAGGCTTGAGGATACCTTATTGCTATCTACCACTGCTTGAAAGGAGGTTCTAGCAAGGTGGGTGTCAGTCTCTTCTCCCAGACATATAGCAACAGGACAAGAAGAAATGGCCTTAAGCTCCACCAGGGGAGGTTCAAGTTGGACATCAGGAAAAATTTCTTCCCTAAGATGGTGGTAAAGCATTGGAACAGATTGCCCAGGAAGGTGGTGGGGCCACCATCCTTGGAGGCGTTCAAGAAATGTCAAGCACTTAGTGCTATAGTTTAGTTGAAGTGATGGTGTTGGGTCAAAGGTTGGACTCAATGATCTTGGAGGCCTTTTCCAACCTTAATGATTCTTTAATTCCAAAAGAAATACTGTAAAAAGCATTATCCTAAGTAAATTTTTACTTCTCACTTTCTTCCTCATGCTGGGCATCTCTAAGAGGCATAAAATTCTGCGTAACTTTCAATTTTTCCTCTAAATCTACTATAGAGCGACTCAGACTAGTCTGTAGGTGATACCTGTCCATGCCAGCTGGTGATTGTTGCAAGACCCCTTACTTGCAGAGCACTATAATAAAGAATATAAGAACTCAGGCAATGGCAGAGCTACCTTGTCTCTTGAGTTTAATGAAGTGGATCCCTTACCCACTTGAAATCACTACTTGAGATACCTGGGAGACATTCTGATAACCTGGGAGTTTGTTATTATTGTAACAATGACAGAGACAGTGTATTAGCACACAATAGCTCTCTTCTTGCCTGACTCATTTATCTGTGTATTTATAAACTTGTATGTGGATCTACATGTTTACATATTATAAAAATAGCTTTATCTATTTCTTTAAAGCTGGCCTACTTGAAACTGAGATTTTTTTTTTTTTTTTGTGCATGTCTCACCATTTCAAAGGAGGTAACAGAATGAAGAAATTATTACCTAGTATGCTTGCAATAATGGTTTTACTGTAGGGTGCTCAGCTCTGAAACAGGTATAGATAAAAGCTATAAGGAATAGAGAACAAGTCAGACGATCTGGACAACCAAATAACTGTAAGCGTGTTCTGTGTTACAGAAGGTTCATTACATAGAGCTGTAAGCACTGGATACATCCCTCCCTTCTGAAAAGGAGATTAAAGAAATCCATATTACTTCTATCTTTTCATCATTTTTATTTTAGTATTTTAAGCCCCAAGCTCAAACTGACTTTAAGTAACTTCTAAAGCTATAAGGGGTTAGGCAGAGGAAGGATTTCCAGAGACTGCTTCATAACTTTAAAAGCTATTTCTATGACAGGGATCGCAGCCTGCAAAAATATTAAATACTGTCCCTTTTTTTGGTTTGATAATCAGTGCTTGATTTCTCCTCTCCCTCCTTTTCCAAAGACATTATAAGTTTTAATACTGGGCATTCCAAGACTACAAATATGACTGTTCAGGCAAGATATTTTTGGCCTTTGCTAATTTCCACAATTGCTTTTTCAAAATCAATATTTTTTTAATTGGTCACTTGAGCTTTTTTCAGTGACGTTGAACCTCTGATGCATGTCACTTCAAAAGCATTTTCCAAACATTGTAGGCGTCATGGAGCAATTTTAGCATAAAAAGAAGAGT
Source organism: Corvus brachyrhynchos (assembly GCF_000691975.1). Lineage (NCBI taxonomy): Eukaryota > Metazoa > Chordata > Aves > Passeriformes > Corvidae > Corvus > Corvus brachyrhynchos. The sequence goes on from NW_008237353.1 coordinate 880,223, forward strand.
ATAACTAGAGATGGCGGGGGAGCAAATTACATTTTGTATATATAGTATTAAATGCTTCCATTAGTTGCCATAGGGATGGGCAGAAGTTGGTCTGAAATGACAGCTTTTCTGATGCTTGATGGGTTTAAAAGGAAAACACTGTGGGGGGAGGGGGTTTTATTGTTATTATTACCCTGGGATACTTTTATAGGAGAGGGGGAAATATTAAAGTAATATTTCTCAAAAAAGATTCTTGGTGTCTACATTAACAGACCAGGCATCACCTTCGCCTCTCTACAGAGACACTGACCTCTACAAAACAGGCATCTTTGTAGCTTCAGGGCTGTAATTCCACAGCTGCTCAGAGCTTCTCATTTCCTTTTGTTGTGCAACACAGCAGCTATCACCACAACCCCTCCTCCTAAGCAGTGTCTGTAAATCTGCTGCAATAATAACCCGCGGAAAGCCGTGTCCCGCAATTACTGCTGCGCGCACTCCAATTACAACAGGACTGGTGAGACCTGCTTGTCAGACCAGGCTTTCCGATTTGCGCGCTCTAACATCCACTTGGCTCAGATACTGGAGATCAACTGAAAGCAAGCCATGGATTTATCGCTACGATTTAAACGTCCACGTGATCGTGTCGAAAAGCTCAGAGGTGCGAGTCACATATCTCAGCGTGTGTTTTAAGCCTGCAGCCATCCGATGTTACAGCTGTCATTCATGCCAAGCATGACCAGAAGTAGGATGCCAGCTGTGTAGTCAGCTGGCATTCAGGTCCCTGGAAATTTTGTGTGGCTGGTATGTGTGCCATACAAGGGATACTTGCTGGCTTTGCTGACTGAAAAATGTGAATACTTTGGAAATTACTACTACACAATATGCAGATGAGAGTCAATCAGGAGGCTGAATGATACAACTTTGTGTTTCAGAAGGTAGTCCATATCAGAAGAACCTGCCTCATAAGGATTGAAACTGAGGCAGTGTACTTACTGAGTATAACCTAAATTCACTTTCCATTGATTTTTAGTAGGTTTTAAAAGAAGCACTGTGAAGTTATTTTTTTTTAACCTGACTCCTATGCTGTGCCACAAGTACCTTTTTTCTTCATTCTCCCAAGGGCAATGTTTTATTAATATTACTCATCACCCTGTGGAGCACTGAGCAAACACTTGAATGTTATTTTGAGAAGACCACTCATAGATGGTAAAATGTAATTTGTCAGGGCAGTTGTTTGTAGTCTGCCTGACACGCTGTTGTGTCAGTTCATGGGGATGCACCTCACTGATGTGGCTCTAGTATCTCTAATAATTAGTGAAACCTGGGCAACAGAAAAGATGCTTAATTTTTCTTTGCAACAGGGTTGACTGAAAGTAAGCTCAACCCACGTAAAACACTGGACTGTCCTTGTCTGTAGTGTTTTAGAAACAATCTCCAGTCTGGTGTTTTGTTAAAAGACCTCCTCTTCTGTCAAGCTGGAGAAGAGGATCTGCATTAGCTGTTCCATAGTGTAATGCAAATTTGGTATTAGTGCTACAAATTCCCGTTGAAGGTGCAAAGAAGGATTGCTCCAAAGGCAAGAAGAAATTCTTTGAAATCACGAACAACACGAAGTTTTAAGTACTCTCCTGAGCCTGCAGTGTATGGTGAAGGAGGAGGAGGATGTGGGCAGAAAGCATGTCTGAGGAGACAGGAGATCTCGTGTAGCCCCCATCATGCTAATGGAACATGTAGCTGCAGTACATATTACTCTTTTGAGCCATACTTTTGATATCAGACAGAAGTAACTTGACAGCACTACAGTTTCACTGTAATTAAGAAAGAATGAATTGGGTTCCTCTGGCTTGTTATCGCACTTGTCATTTTTGACCTTGCCTAGTCCTGAATTATGCAGGCTCAAGTTCTTCAAAAAAGCATTGAGAACACAGCAATACATAGTTGCATATACTTACATATATAAAATGCAGTAAAATACCCAACTTATGCACATTTAAAAAATCACATCCAAACTAAGTTAAAGGTACAGGTAAGCTTTGGAATAACTTCAATAGTGAGGTACAGTAATATTTGTCCAGGAGTTCTCAAGATATCTGGACAATTTTGTCAGTTATATTCACCTGTTTCATTACAATTCCTATAAATATTCCCATTGTGAAAGATACAGCTCCTCAATAGCTCCAGAGTAACATAGGGTAGGAAATACAAGACAGGTGGCTGTTTTTCCTGAAGCTCTCACTGTTGATCTGTCTTACCAGACAGATCTTAAGAACCATAGACCAAACCATAACAAAAAATGATGCAATTTTTGGAGGATAACACAGTAGAAAAACAAGAAAGGAGATTGGGAGCCCCCAACGTAAGAAGGACACAGACCTGTTCGAACAAGTCCAGAGGACAGCCACAAAGATGCTGAGAGGGCTGAAGCAACTCTCCCATGAAGACAGGGTGAGAAAGTTGGGGTTGTTCAGCCTGGAGAAGAGAAGGCTCCATGGAGACCTCTGAACATTCCAGTACCTAAAGAGGGCCTGCAGGATAGAGAGAGAGAGGGACTTTTCACAAGGGCATGTAGTGATAGGACAGGGGGAATTGGCTTTTAACTGAAAGAAGGGAGGTCTAGATTAGATACTAGGAAAAAAGTCTTTACTGTGAGGATGGTAAGGCACTGGATGTGGATGACCTATCTCTGGAAATATTCAAAGCCAGGTTGGATGCAGCTCTGAGCAACCTGATCTAGTGGAAGGTGTCCCTGCCCATGGCAGGGGGCTTGGAACTGAATGATTTTTAAGGTCCCTTTCAACCGAAACCATTCTATGATTTTACAGTAAATTATTCAGGGACTGGCATTGATATGTATTATTTATCTATGTATGCACAGTGCCCTATGAATATTAAATCAAATCTTGTTATTTGAGAACTACACCTTGTAGATTCATTAATACTTCATGGTTATGTCTTTGCCTTACATAAAGTCAGTTGGCAAAAAGTTATTTGATTTTGTTCTAGCCAGAATGTAAGTCTTAAATTTTTATTGAATGTAATCATGTTACTGTAGTTATGTCCAGCTGCTCAGGTACTTTGGAATTGTTTATCCCATTTAAACCACTAACCAACTAAAACCAGGTTTATGAATGATCCCCTTTCAGTGCAATATCTCAAATGCCATCAGGAGACTGTAAGCACACAGTTGTTTCCAGTTTCCCAGTGCTAGTTTTCCCTTTCTTTCAAGGAAGGTTAAAACTGAGACAGTACCTGTATTAGTGCAAAATGAAGGCATTCCCTCTTACATATTTGGCCAGACACACTATCTTGTGCAGGGGGATAGCTCAAGCTTTGGTGATTGCTCAGTCCCAGGAGGGCACAGAGGATGGATGATTTTGTTGTCTTTGCTTCCAGCAGCCAATTTAGATTCCTTTAAAGTTCCTTTGCCAGAACTCCTTGGAAAGTGAGCAGGAAGTCAAAAGCAATGCCTTCACCTTCTTGACTGCTGAATGCTGGCAGGGGAGTGAAGGAAGGCTTACCCAAATCATCTATTTTACTCATTTCCTCCACTTTACCCACCACAGATAGCTCTGTGTTTCATTACTTCCACCAAGTCGCCCATGGGGGTGAACTAGAGAAAGTTCCTTTTCTTCCATTCCTGTGTAGTTTGTTATAGGAAAAGAATAATCTGGTCATGTAATTGAGGAAAATTATGAAGGTCTATTAAAGCTGAAGAATTTCTGCCTGTATAAGGACTGGAGGCTTAGGCTTTAACGTACATGCTCTCCCAAATTCTCTCTTCTCTGTTTATCATATAATTATGACTTCAACTTCTCCTCCCTCAAATGAAGGCGTATCAAACTGCCATACATCATCTTAGAACAGACTTTTACTATGCAGGATAGCTAACCTTTGTTCTCAATGACAGCACTTTAAAGGTTTTCTCAACTAGCAACTTCTTGAACTTCTTGTTCATGACACATGATGCTGGAGCTGCCTCCTTTCAAGCTCATCTCTTCTGCATCGGAATCCATGCTGTTATTGCTTTGGACCTAAATAACAGGAATGTGACCCTGATGCTATGAAAGCACAAACCAATCCTTCTACTGATTTCAGAGCCAGAGCTACCTTTACATTCTCTTTAATGTTTCTGGATATTGATAAATTTTACGGCAGAAGGATTAAAAGTAAATACTGTGGCACTGGAAGTACCTTCTTCTGGACATCTCTCTTTAAATTCCTATGTGGTTTCAGCCTAAGGATCCCAAAATGGAATTGTACAAAATTTGTAGAAACTTCTGAAAACATCAATGTTAGTCTCTATCCCTGTAAAGAATCTGCAAACCTAATTTGAATATTTTTGTCTTTTACTGCTTGTTATGTGCATCATAATATCTGTCTTGCATTACAAACAAGAAATAGAGAACATATTTGTGTCCTAATTTTGCTAGCAATCCTCTCTTTTTAACATATCTAAGTACAAGACTAATAATTATAATTAAAAAAAGCCCATTCTTCACAGCTTAGGGGCTTAAACTTTTATATTCCTCCTTTATTCTGAATGTATCCCTCAGGAAACAACTCTCTGTAATAATCACCTTGCCTACACTTCTTCAGTCACACATTACATTCTCTCTCCCACTTTCTTTCAGGTTAATATTAGTGTTTGTCAGCAGCAGACTCTTTTTTCAAAGCTCTGAGTCATTACAGTAACAGTTATGTTCTCAATAGAGAGTTCAGGGTAGGAAAAAACCTCAGCCCAAAGCCTACATGTATCTGACTGTTAGAGAACCAAAAGGCTACTCACTCCTTTCTCACTCGTTTTAAATGCCAAGTGTTCAATTACGTTCCTCTTGAGATTTGGAAGGGCTTTTATTGGCTTTCTTTTTTTAATCTGGGAAAAAGTCAAATGTGATGTAGTAGGTTACTAAAGCTCATGATGAGGAATTTTGGCTTCAGATTTTTCCTAAGTGTGACTGGTTTTTTCCAAGTATTTCCTCAGCAGAGTTCGATTCGTTGGTATTATGGTCTAGCTCACAAAGCATTCAGTCTCTGTCTAGTCCTATATAGATATCTGTGTAGGTTACAAAATCACTCATTATCCTAAACAGGGATCTATGCTGCTAAGAGGTCCAGTCAATAGCAGAGGTTTTGCAAGTTTGGCTTCAGGCCTTGACAGAGCACAGGGAAAACATTCAGAGGGCTAGAGAGTATAGTTTCTAGTTCTGGCTACTGCTGCCCTTCCCTATCCTGTTCCCCAAGATGCTCTGCTGTTCTTTGGAAACCAAGTCAGGTTACACATCTCAACGGACTGTGCATTAGCACAAGAGGTGTGCACAACTTTCCCACTGAGCCTCATGGATATGTGAAGCCTGATCTGGGGATCATGCTTGAAACAGATCTGTTTCACCTGCACGTTTTTCTAGACATGTAGGCTTTTTAACTGAACTGGATGTACTGGATTTCTGTTTCTGAGGATTGAGCTCTTCCTGGACTGTGGGTCAAATCTGAGCCCACACTACCATCCTAGAGGTTTTCTAATCAGGCAGGCAAGGATTTCCCCCATGGTGATGAACACTATAGAAGCATATAAATATATAGGCACTGTTACCTTTCTTGTTGCTAAGTGCTCCCTAGTCGGAGAGAGCTCTTATCAGTTGTCAGAAATGCTGCACTATAATTCAAAATAAACTGTAAATCCCTGAGATGGATGAAAGTATCAAGATGGATGATCTTGCAATGGTCAGTAGAGAGGCTGCTGGTGATTTCAACTACTTCACTTGCCAGTCACAGTGCAAGATGACAATGCATATTGAAAGGGACATAGCAAAGAGGGTCAGAAGGATACATCAAATGCTAAAGGATAGGTGCTATAAGACATTTTCCAGCATGAAAACTTGTAGGTTTTTTTCAGTCTCCTTCTGACTGGGATATTGTGTCCCTAGGAAAAACCAAAAATATTCCATATTGCTTGCAAACAGGCAGATAAAATCCTTGGGAGTGAGAGATGTTCCTGTCTTTCTTTTTCCTTCTGAATCTCTGTGATGACAGCCTTTCTTCTTTTTCCTGGTTTTCTGTTGACGAAAGCCAGCTCAGCTAAACAGGCAACTGGCCCCAGTTCCATAAGATAATGGATCCGATTATTATCAGAGGCCAGCTTGGAGGGACCTCTTGTTCAGTAGTCACCATGGCATGGACAAACCCTCCAAAATGCAAAGCGGGAGGTGCTAGCAACTCTCTAAAATGCAAAGAAAGCAGCTTGCAGTGTTCTTGCTGATTGTTTTTGCTGTAATTTGTATTTAGGAATGAAAATGTTTGTCAGATCTCTGAAAACAGGAACACAGTTTGGTAAACCAGATCTACCACTAAGGTGGCACAGTGAGACACCTACTCAACCCAACTATATTTAGTGGTGTGCCAGTGTAGGAACAGCCATACCAGACTCTACTTGGAGTTCATGTAGCTTCTCCTTATCTTTGATGCTGTCTCGGCGCTCTGGAAAAGAATATAAGAAGTCTTAGGAATGGGAAGCCATGTAGTTAATCTCTTCATGGGGATTCTTACTTTCTAACCTGCTCCAAAAAAACCCCCTGTACTCTGAGAGTTTATTCATCTTCTTGGGTTTCTTCTTAAAAACAAACAAAAAAATTCCTATGTTCCTTGAGATAGAGTTTTCTGATACTGAAAAGAAAATCTGATCTTTGAGAACCCACAGTTTGGAGCACCAGTAACATTTGATGGTAATGGATTTCAGAAGGCATCTATATCTGATCTTTTGAGCAAAATACCTGCAAAAAGGGGAAGACTATGTCTGACTGCTTATTGACACTTCTCTTGACCAGCGCTCCTGAGTTTAAATTTATCAAAGGATCACTTTATCACTGCCTTCTTTAATTTCTTACTTCCAAAAAGGCTTTGGGGAACTTCTCAAAGACCTGCTGGAAAAAGCAGGGTCCTGATCCTCTTGTGAGGGATGCCCATGCAGCTTAATAGCATGGCCCTTGTTAGCCCCTAGTGCCTGGCTTGATCAGGATTCCAAACTATGTTCAGCTTCAATAATGCTAAACTAGATCAGCTGGAAGCCACCAAGAGATAACTGCTATATTTCCATTTATTAGACATTCAAGCTCACTTTTAAACTTTTAAAAGGCAAATTATAATTGAAAATATCTTGGTAGAAACATATTCTGCTGTCACGGTCTATGGATATGCATGTTTAAGCTATCATGCCATGACACTGTGCTATTTGATTTATGTTTTTACTGATGCTTTGACTGAGTAGTTTGTTGCAATGTACTGCTAAATGAAGGAAAAATCAAAAACTGCATCAGACAACCACTCTGTATTTCATTCTAGAAAATAGCTGGCAATTATAATTACTCACCATGTTTCTGGCTCAGAATAAAAGTGGCATTGCACAAAAAACCACACTGAACATTCATCGTGATTAGAAAATGCTCCATACCTTGGAGTGCAGTGGAGACATAAGAATAATTTTAAATGCAAATTAAATTGTGGGGGTAGCAAAGAGAACAGATAAAAGACAGTAAAACAAAGCCTTTCACTTTCCTCAAATTAGCAGGCTAATGTAGTATAAAAAAAAGCAGTTCTACTCAGATCTGTGCTAAGAGCTTTCATTTCATCATAATATAAAACAGCAGATCCGTCACCTTTCTCTATTCAGTACTCTTGATTTCGAGGTTGAAGTGAAAATTAGAAGCTGTTCTTTCTGGCTCACAGACTGGGTTGCATTTGCTTAGTCTTATTCCATGACAGTAGGATGGAAAGAGGTCAGTAACACTGGTAAGTACTTCTGCATCTGATTTTATTTATTTATTTTTAAAATCTTTCAGTGCTTTGGCTTTTTGTCAATGTGCATTTCCTAAAAAAAGCTACATTGTGTATTTTGTAAAAGACTGTATCTTAAGCAGAAATGCAACGATTCCTTGAGAATGCTTATATCAGATGTTAGAGCTCCTTCAAGAATGAATGAATTTCTTGAAGTAGGAATTCTGTAATAGGAAAGGTTTCTCAATATTCTATATATTTCATAGCATCATTGGAACATTTTGTGTGTTGTTTTTTCTGTCTGCCTTGTCCAACAAGCAGTACCAGATAAGAAACGAATCTCTTCTCAAGATGCTATTTGCATTATATTCATAGCAAAACAATCTCATTACCCTTATGGTACATGATGGAGTAAGCACGTATATTACTAACTGAAAGCAAATTATTAGACAAAACACAATGTTATGTTTAAATTTAACTACTATGAAACATTAAAAATATCTCAGAATATGAAATGCAACAAGGAAGATAGAAGTGTAAAACAAATTCTTATGGAAACTTGATATAGGTTTTTTTTTCCTTAGGAAAGTTTTTATCAAATCAAAACCAGGGGCTTAATTTTTTAGTATGAAGGGCGAGAGGGAGTGGGGGGAGATGAACGTAGTGTCACCTCCTGTTGCTAAGTAACAACATCTCCTGGCCATTTTTATCTGATAAAGGAAGTCCAGTTGACGTTATGCATTATTCATCAGAGTTCCAATCAAACAATCAAAATTGTTTGCTTACACTGGGGACATTTAGTAAGATCAAAGAAACCCTCCTTGAAACTACTGGAGCTTACACCACTGCCAGACAGCCCTTGATACTCTGCAGTAAGTATCATTTCTGGTTTGGGAGTGCTATGGTAAAGTGAATTGCTGTGGAACGTAAAACTTTTCTCATCAGGACAGACTTCTGAATTTTAAAAGGACTGCATGTTGACTGATGAGAACTGAATCAAAGGAAAAAGGTAAAGCTTTGGAAACATGGTTTCCTGATTTTCATAGCATAATTAAAGGAATTACTTGAAGCAAGAGTCAGACTCCCAGCTCCAAATCTTTCTGTTAGGTTTGCATGGAAAAGGACTAGAGGTATTTTTGTCTGTCTTAAAATACATGTTGTTCAGAATTGTTTGTATGCTTACGATGTATGCTGTGGAGAACTGAGGTGTGGGTGAGAGAACGGGGTTATGTGTTTTCTCCTAATCTTGTTTTTTCTAAGTGAGTTTTTAAGAGTATAAGAAAATGCAGAAGGTAGTAATGAAGCTGGAGAAGGGTCACACTATCATTCCAGGAACTCTGCCGGGCAGAGGCAAACATAATTCAGTGTACATCTTGGAGAGTTGTAATCTAGGATCTTGGCAGATCTGACATTCAAAAGGATGCCCAAAATACGAGCCTTAGCTATGAAACAGTGCTAGGAGTAGCCTACCACTTCTTAACGATTGCTCTTATCACATATTTTAAAACTGATGGTGGATGTTCTGCTGCTACTTCTGGTCAGCAAGAGGAGAGAGGGAAGGCAAGGTTGGATTCTGGTCCACTTAGGTGGAGTGAAATATCCAGAATATTGTGTCTTCCTTTCCAGTGCAGTGTTTTGGCATAAGTGGCAAGAATGCAATCTTCAATGTAGTCTGTTAGAGTAGTGCCTACTCAGAGGTGCTGGCTGTGAATCTGGCTAAAGGAGGTCCCTGTCCTGAGCTTTTCTGATTTTCTTTTTAAGAGCAAATGTAACAGGCAGATGGATCCAAGTATATGTGTCCTAAGAAATGGAGACTGTGACTAGAATACAGGTGATTGTACTAGGAATATACTAGGAATCTTGCTAATATTGCAGTAGCACTTTTCTTTTTTGTCTTTAGACAAGGATTTGAATCAAACATTCTAAAATAGAAAAGGATGCTTATGAAGTTCTATGAATAGTGACTTGAAAATACTTTGACCCTAATACGCCAAATGAAGTACTTTAGTGACTGCCTACACAGTTCTTTCCACAAAGAAACCCACTAGCTTTTTTTCTCTGACATCTCTGTAATCTTTTCTAGGAATCTGACAGATCGTTCATAGCGGAGTATTGTACACAAACATAAAGCACCTTCAAAATGGACTACTTTTTGGATGTCGAGTCTGCTCACAGACTGTTTTACAGTCAAGGAGCCCAAGGTAAGAAACTCTGGCACTGACTCAGAAAATTACTAGTTTAACTGTACAGTTAAAATGTATAGGGCCAGATAGGGGCCAGTGACTGACATACTTGTGTTGAAGGGCACAGGGTAAGGCCTTCAAAATGCATGGGCTTTAAAAGGGACTACACAAAGAGTAATGGTGGGGTTGATCTGCCCTCTCAGAGGATAAAGAAGAGCTGTGAGAGCTGTTGGGTGTGCTGCAGGTACAAAAAGAGCTGCCAAGACCCAGGCTCTGGTGTTGCAGAACCCAAATGTACAAGACAGAGGAGACAGCAATGGCCCGCAGCTTGCTAAGTAAGCCTGTGGAGTCTTTTCCCTTCCTCCTTTTGCTTCTCAGTGCTGTCAGGATCATAAGGTGATGTTATTCAGGAAAAACTGGTTTGGGAAAGCCCTGAGGCAGTCCCCCACACGGTTTGCAAACAGCAGCTCTCACTGGTCTGTGTTGTCCCCTGTGAAATGCTGGCCCCCACAGAGCAGCAGCAGGGTGAGAGGGGAAGCGTAACCAAGCTCCACTGCTTTAATGTAATTGAGACTTGTTCACAACATAGATTATATTTTTGGTAAAGTTAGTTCACGTTTTTCTCACCAGCTCTATTTTTGGGGAAAACTTGCAGCTTCAGAGAGAAGGGTTTTTTTTTCCTTAAACTTTAAACACCGTATTAAATTCAAGAAAATTTTAAGAGCCTAGTAGCTCTATCAGCCATTTTTGTTTCTACATACTGCCTATTTTTTGAAAATGGGATCCATCTTTTTTCCACTATTAATTTCATTGGTTGCTAATCAAATTCAAAGTCTGGACAACAGTTTGGCCTTCCCTCCGGAGGCCATTCTCCCAGAGCAAGACGTAATCCACCCACGGGTTGCCACCATCCCAGGATGCATGGGGGTCAGTACCACATCTGACCTTTGGCTCAGCTGAGGTGCTGCTGCCTAACACGTGCTGTGTTGCTTAGCTGCTGCCTCAGTTGTGATACATTTTTATCTGTACCAGAGAAGAAGCAAATACTAAGCAACACAAAATCAGGGAAAAAAACAGGTGAGGGCAATGACTGATTTTGATGGCTTTTTCTCCATCTCTAAAATGGAACAAACACCAGTGCATTGCTACAGAAGTAATATTGAAATATTTTTGAGCACAGAGGCTGGACTAGATGACCTCCTGTGATCCCTTCCAACCACAGCTATTCTGTGATATCTCTATGGGAACAAGCCATTTCTATTCCATAGAACCTAAAATTCAGGAATCTACATCTTATTGCTTTACAAACTATAGCAAATTACCAACAGCATCCCTGTGCACTGCAGCATACAGAAGCAACTGTGGAAGAAAGAACGTGTGTTCATGCAAGGAAAGTCCCTTACAGTCATGTCCACAAGGTGACTAGTAAGGGTTGTGCAGGTGACCTTCACTGTAACTATTTCCAAGCAGGCAAGATTAAAAAAACATTATCTTACCCATACTTGAAGAAAGTATACTGTTGGCACATATAGAAATGCTTGTAGTGATCAGTTATTAAATCCAAAACAAGGAAAAAAACCCATTAAGCAGAATTGTATTCCTTGATACAAATGTCATCCGCAGGGGGCTGACCTTTAGATCTGTCATGTGAACTTCTATTCCTTGGCCGAAACAAATAGGAACCAGCACCGAGACTTGGAGTTTTGTTCCCCTGCTTGTGAATGTTTTATGAAAGTCACCAATTACATGCATCCCCTGTGCACCAGAGTGTCCCAAACCCTAACTACCTCCACAACTAGGAACAGTACCTTGATAGAACAGCCATGCCATACTTATGGTCTGTCCCCTTCCACTTCTCACATTTCTCTTCGCTCTTTTTAGTGCATTTTCCACAGCTCCTGCCTTTTGCATCTCTTACCTCACATGCTTGTGAGGCCTCTTCCATAAACTCTAGTAACCTCCCCTCTCTTCCTATTTCTGTGCTTGAGGTCAGCTGCTTTCCAACATGCTGACTGCCAGCAGGGAAATTGCTCTGAGCACAGAAGAGACAATGCTTCTGCTTTACATTCTCAAATGCTGCAACACAGCAGCGCCCTGGCAACAGGAGAGGTGCTTGAGGGGAGGAACGGATGAACAACCGCACTGGCAATGGGATGTGAGACAAAATGTGGCCTGTGCAGAAGTTTCAGGAGGCTTTCACTGAGCATCTCTGAGGTGCCACAGACAGCTTCAGCAGGCCAAACCTAATCATAGGCCTCTGGAAGAATTTAATCATCAAGCTTTTCTGCAGTAAATGCCTTTATCACTATCTTTAGCCCTACACTTCTAAATATCCCCTTCCTCTCAGCTACTTTACCCCCTGTACAGAAAAAGGAACTCAAACCTATTAAGTGTGCATTGATGCTGCCTATACAGCTCTGCTAACTCCTGTCATCCTTGTACCTTATGCCAAATTTTAAGGTTGTCTTCCAAAAAACAGGCATTTCTATATGAGATAACAGTATGATTTCTCCATACATGGGCAAAACCAGCATATTTCTTTCCTTCTCCACCTTCTGAGAAACAGGCTAACTGCATTAGCTTTAACTTTCTGAAACCGCCCCCAAAACACACTGAATGTGAGGCAGTCATCCGCAATAAATAGCATAGCTCAAGTAGCTAGTATGGAACAGAATAAAAGATCTGCAAGAAAGTACTGTCAACAGATCTACCTAATGGGATTACAAGTAACTATTTGATGTTGATATAATAACATGACACTATTAGCAGATCACACTATGAAACAGCATGTGTATATGCATTAAAACTGCACTAAGAACTGAGAGAAAGAAGACTACAGTATTCTGCCGTTTAATTAAAAACAACACCAGGAAACAATATATGCATTATTATTACTGTAGTTACATTATTAGTTATTGCATTACAAAGTGCTCTGTTTACAAAATGTAGAATGGGGATTTAGGACCCACTCAACTCTTCTGTGAGATTCGGAGATCTCTGCCTTTTAGTACTCCAGATCAGGAAAAAAATCTCCTTTCCAGTGTTTTTCATATCACATTAATGATATGACAATGTTACAAATGGCAGCTGTAAAGCACTCATTCTCATTTGTACCCACTCCTTGTGGGTGGAAGAGAAGGGAAGGAATAGGACTGCAAAATGTTGGGAAGGAACTCAAAGAGCTGTGATGGCATTGACAATGATATCAAATTGTGGCTGGCCTCAGGTCTTGTGCAGTTGAATGGGGGATACTCTGACCTCAACAAATAGACTGAAACAGGGCTTTGTCCTCCAACAACTAACCCACCAGTTCTCTATGCCTTGCTGCCTGCACTAACGCCCACACCTTGTCCCTACTCCTGCAAAAAGATGCAAACTGCCTTTGCTATTGTAGGGTAGGAGGGAGAGAGGTGTTACCTTATGAGCTGCCACCTCTCCCATCCTCTCCTCTGCAGCAGCAGCCATCACCTCACTTCCCTGGGCTGAGCACAGAACAGAGAAATGCTTGCCCATTCAGGCTGTATCTGCTGTTCAAACAGCTGTTCCCTGTTTCCTTCAAGAAAAGTGAAGCAGGAGGCATGGAAAAGTCACAAAAGCTGGATCTGGCAGTAGGATTAGCTAGATTTAGAAAACTTGGTAAATGAAGCCAGCTGGCTGTAGTCTTCAAACACAAGCCAGAAATATCCTAAGCTCTGCAGCCCTCCTGACTGTCTCTTCTGTACTGTATGTTGGAATCTAGGAGCTGGTGGGATGTCCTTGCCAAGTGCGTAATGCCGTGACGCATCTGCAAATAAGAAACAGGAAAGAAAGGACTGTGATCCCTTGGATCCAGCCCCTTGCCCTTGGAAAGCCTGAATCTAAAATCTGAGCATGAAGTTGGACTTTCATTTTCAAAAAAAGCCTTCTCCCTCTGAAGTGTATGGAAGATACCAGTTATTCTTGGCTGCAAATATATTCTAAATACAAATCTATCGTGGCTTTCAGCTGCAAGGGCTGAAAGTATATAGTGCAGCCTGGAATAGGATTTAGCTCACTTATCCCCTAGGTGACCTCAGTGAAGATGTTTCCACCTAAGAGCTCTAACTAGCTTGGCATGTATCAGAAAAAACATCATTTTAAGAGCAGGGGTTCACCTAATCATAGACATCTTCCTTGGGTTAATATAAGTCTTGCCTCTATCCTGATTATGAAAGCCTAGATGGTGAACTTGAGTGAAAGATGCCTGTGCTAATGGCATTTGTTTTCATAGAGGAATGGCGTGTTGAAAGGAAAGATAGGATCTAATTCAGAAAAGGGAGTAACTTCCCCCAAAATGGATAAAGCTGTAATCCAAAGCTGTGAACGTGCAGATCCCATCTTGAGTGTAGCCTACTTTGGAGAGATATCCTTGATCTTGAAGTTCTGTATGAAAGTTATGCTTTCAGTCATGCAAAGAAAGACCTCACATTTGATAGAGCTGAGCAGGCAGGCACTGAGGAGCAGCAGAAGGGAGCAGCTTCATAAGGGAAAGTAAATCCAGAGTCACCAAAACAGGCAGAGGCAGCAGCCTCACCTATGAGCAGTAAAGCATGGCAGCACGTGAGCCAAGCAGGCCTGGTGACAGTCATCGGGTTCAGCCAGGAGTCCAGACCATCAGACGAGTCCATGGTGATGAGGCAGGTCTGAGGTCAGCAGTCTGGATGTGGATCAGT
>NW_008237353.1:895133-903073 GCF_000691975.1 Corvus brachyrhynchos
CATCGGGTTCAGCCAGGAGTCCAGACCATCAGACGAGTCCATGGTGATGAGGCAGGTATGAGACTAAGCAGGCCATGAAGTCAGCATTCTGGATGTGGATCAGTGGGGAATGTAGCCAGCCACAGGTACAGCTGCAGCCTTGCTCAGCAAAGCAGCAGCCACAGAGTAAGTGTAACTTGAAAATCAGGGAGAAAGCAGCTGTTGAGGCTTCTTGCTGCTTTCTCAAGAAGCTCCAAAGCTGGTCAGGGCCTCTCAAGCCACTCTCTCCAACAACTGTACCATGCTAGAGAGCCCACCTTGAGCACAGCCAACTAATCTGTGTGCAGGGAGTGCACACAGGGCTGTTGGGACCTGGCTCTCACCTAGGCTCGTTCAGGATCAAGAAATGAGGAAGCCCTCCCTGCCTCCCATTGTATATAAGGGGGTTGAGCCCGTGGATGAACTCTAAGAGAGAAGAATGATTCCTGCCCCATACATTACAAGTGAAGGCTTTAGGTACCACCATAAAATGAGATTTGCCCATTGCAGACAGCATGTAGCACTTTCCTGCAGCCATGATCTGATGGAATGGGACCCAAGACTCACCCCCTCTCTTGGTGCCTCTAGCAACACCACACCACAACCTGATGGGATGGGCTGCACATTGTGTTGTCAGGATGCCACTCTGGGCTGCAGGTGTCCACCTTCACACCACAGTGTGGTGTCCCTGCTGGGAGTCTGGGTTCAGCTCTCACATGACTCCTGACTCAAGAACAAAATAGTTTCTAATTTCCTGGAGAGCTGTGCATCCACTTTTCCAGTCTTACACCCTTTTGCACCAGCAGGGCACACCACCTTAAAATTAACCGTGTTAATTACTTTGAAGATTCTTCTACATTCCTTGAAGTTGCTCGCTAGGACATTTGGCAAAATCCACTGTGCCTATTTAAACAACTGAACAAAACCCTCTTAAAGGTTTATCTTGAGCTATCTACTGTACCTATAAATAAGTTACAGATAAACTTATACTTACATTAGGTATGCTTTTATTGGTTGCACTATTCCCGCAATTTATTTGATGAATTTACATTCACCAGGAGTATGAGTGAATAAGAAATGTAAAGTAAAAAAATATGGAAATAAAAATACAGTACATATGGCCAAGGGTAACAAGTTTATATAGACACATAGGGCATGACTGCTCAAAAGATTTTAGGAAATCTTTCTTGTTGATAAGGTTTAATAAAGTATTCTCAGGTATAGTTTTAATTCCACATTTTTCTGTTACTCTATGTCTCCACAATATTTATTTCACTGTGCTCCATTTTTGCTCATTTATTTTAATTCAGTCAGTGCTGATTCACTCTAGATGTTTGATTTAATCACTGCTGACTCTTCATTGCTACTTCCCTTCTGGTTTTGCATATTAAATTGTGTCCAGTATTTTATAAAACCATATTGCTGCCAAATCCCCAGATCCTAATTCAGAATTATTCCAGTCTAGATGTTCCTCTATCCACCAAAGTTTTATGGTTAATCCATCCTATATGTTAACATATTTTCAAAGTTATGATAGCATCCAGGTCTTTTTTATTCATGTGATATCACTAGTTCACAGACTGACATCAATACCAGAAGAATTAGTAACATTAAATGTGCTTTCCTAATAAAATGTCCCTACCTTTAAATACCATTAAGTAACTGATCAACATCAACCTTTTCCTCATCCTTTTTAAACATTTTAGAATCCCTTTCCCACCTTCTATTCTGGCATATCCCCATTATTGAGAATTTCAGAATAGCCTATACCTTTGGACACAGAGAAACAAGCAAGTTTCATCTAAAATGTACAAAAAATGCTAGTTAGGAGTACTGTGCATTCTTTTACCCAAATACCACAAACCAGCAGAACGAATGTGTGCAAATGTGGATATCCTTTCACATGGGTACTGTTGTTTGCAACCCTCGGGCCTGTGCCTGAATACGATGTATCTAAGTACTTTGTTTCAGATTACTGATGTCCATCAAGACAGACTTCAACAGCTTTGCTTTAGAGACACGGAGCAATCCATATGCATGTGCTTCTGTGTTTATGTGGGAGACACAAGCCTATAAATCATTCTTCATAAATGACAAATTATGTCCTTTCCACATGTTCCACTCTCTGCCTCTCCTGCCACTCATACTCCATTTCCCAAATCTAATCCTTCAGATGTTGTCCTTTCATCTTGCTTTAAATGCAACTGATAAAGTGAAGTGGCATTAAACCACACAAAAAGATTTTTTTTGCCTGGTAAACATTCAGTTGAACCCACTGCCTGGTCTGTCTCTAAGGAAGAATATTCACAACCTAATAATATTTTTTTTAGCACAAAAGGAGTATCATGTGCTAGATGAATCAAAATGTACTCGAACTCATGTTTTTAAAGCTTCCATTTAGCCAAAAATACATTTCTGTATGCATTATCTACATGTTGTGCCATGGTGAGCCCTCTCCACAGAAGCATGAAGGAGAACTGAGTAAGAGCTCAAATGTTTCTCTAGTGAAAAAAAGTAGCAAGAACGAAGAATCCTATCCAATCAGCAAGAGTAGGACTGCAATTTAAATATTTTTGTAGGTATTCTACAAAGTTGTTCAAAATTTGCCCTGAGAAACAAGGTTTTCCTCAGAAAAGACTTAAAGATTTCTGATGTAAACCAGTATCCATCTCATGACTATTTCAGTGTTATTTGAAGCTGCTTGTGATTCTATGAATCAGAAACATACCCCTTCTACATCTAGACATCTACAAGAAATGTTTTAGTGCTTCACTTGTACTAAGATAAAAATCATCATATTTCAAAGATTTGCCATTTTGAGGTCAAAATCTACTCTGCAAATTAGGATTTCTAGATGAAGACCCTATTGAGTAAAAAATGACCAGGATACTTGTGTCACCAATGAGATCTTTTAATAAAGGCTGATTAGTAAAAGTGGATGGAAAAATCTAGATGAATATTTTGCATTTTCTCCAATTAGTTTTTAGGAAGATGCCCTTTCACTTCTGAATTTTTTCCAATTATATTTTTTTCTAAATAACACAGCTCTTTAAAAAATCAATACTATAACTCTTCAAAGCATAAAGGTAGTTCTTGACAAACAAAAATTACTACTAACATTCTTATTAAAATATGTGGAAAAGTATTTTAATGGAAAAAAAGGAAGGCATCAAAAATTGTTTGCAAACTGCCCTTCATGTTTTTAGTAATTTTAAGCAGTATTCAAAAATTGGAACCAGCTGTAGATATAACTAAATATATTGAAATTACATGTTCAAAATGCCTCTGAACTTGTGATATAAAAATTTACATATTTTACTTTCCCTTCTCCCAAAAACATACTTGTGTTGCACATCAGTAACATACAATATTTTGAGACAAACAAATGGGAGATTATATACAGTCAGTTCTAAGATGTCACAATGTACATTACAGCATTTATATTTTTAAGGTATTTTTCCCTTCCATAAGCAACTTTTTCCCTTTCTAACAAATACCAGACAAGACATTGCCGCAAGGTGCAAACTGGGGTGTAACCCAATGAGGAATGATGAAAATAGAATGAAAGAATTTAACAAAATTACTGATTTCCCTTCCGTGTGCTGTTACAGTGGCTCCTTAAATGGAGCTTTTCGACACTGGTCTCAAATCCATTTGCAGAGTAAGTGGGTCCCTTAATGTGTATTGTAATGTCATTCCCTTGCTCCAAGACCTTCAAGAGGATACTTCCTAATTTTCCTGAAAAACTATCTCCTAAAAGTGTGTCCTGGAGACTGAGCTGGTTTGTGGAGAGCAGCTGAAGCTAGAGATACTGGTGGGTTATCTGTAATGGACCCGATGGTCACACTGGGCATGTATTGACAGCTTTACTAAAAAATGTATGGCAAGTCATTCTTGAAATAAAGACTGCTATGGATTAGGAAAAGAGTGTGTACAGTTATATTCATGGCAGGCATAAACATTCAGTGTCACTCTGTAGATACCAGAATGTGATCAGCTATACTTTCCAGTTCTGAGGCTGCGTAAGAATTGATCTTAGGTTTTTACTGCAAAATGTTTTAATACTTATTAGCATACTCTGAAATGTTTTCAATGTTTACTGAAAATTTCCAGTCATTCTTGAAAACTCCTTTTGGTAATATACACAAAGGGGAGATAATCACAGTTGTCAAAGTAAAACATAATGATTACTACAAGAAACATTTTCTAGCATCCACCTACCTGTAGTCAAAATGAATACAAGCCAGATCCCAATATTTTGACCCAAAAGTTAAAAATGGTTTATAAACAATTATATAGAAAAGCCTACTCTTATTCTCTGCTTACTATAAATGTATATGTAATTTGGTGTTGGGATTTTTTTTCAAATAGATTTCTGTGCTGTGATCCAGCTAGCCCTGAACTGCATGGGTGCCCTTTCACTGACTTTAACCATAGCTAGATTATGCCAGTTTTAAAAGACAAATCTTTTACATGGTTGTTTCATGAGATGAGTTTTACAATGCTGACTTCCTATACCAATAAATCTTCCTTAAGTGTAAATTTGAAGATGCAGTACACAAAATTTTCCATAGTAGAAATTTTCCATTCTCTTTTATCTTCATTACTGTACTTCCCTCTTACAAGGGAATAATGGCTTACAGCCTAGTTACAGTGTTTACTTTAGCTTAATCTAAATCGTTGACCCCATTAAATCAACTCCTGCCCTTTGCTTTTACTTCAAATTCAAATGCTAGGTTAGAAATTAGCAAAAACTTGAAAGAAATCTATTTAAAAACAGAAAATAAGCAAGTTAGACCAGAAATAACCTCTACCTCCAGCAGCACAGATTTACTTGTTTAGTAAACTACACAATAGTGCAAATTGAAAAACAGAGCATGGCAGCTTTTGTTAACTCATACTAATCATACGCTATCATACCTAACACCTAAGTCAGATTTTAGGCATCTGAAAGCTACTGATTGACAGGTTTCGTGTGAAACCCTAAAAAACTTTAAAAAGAAAGAATCACAGTTAGTACGTTGCAGAATGTGCTATAAGTCACTATCAGTCATGCTCTCCAGTCCCAATTGGAAAATATAGTTCACTGTTAGTTATTTGAAGTGTAATGCTTTACGAAAGCCCTGAGATAAAGACTCTTATGTCCCAACAGCAAGAAATATTCAGGGTTTAGGCTCCTAGGCTCTTACACGGTCCCACATGATAGTTTATTTTAATAGGCCCACATCAAGGGTAAGGACAGGCTTTCAAGCAGAAATTCTCTTTCCAACTATATATGAGGTGGAGGAGACAGTACTTGTACATGATGCTCATACTTCCAGTGATCAGCCACCTCCCAACTAGCATTTGTGATTATCTACTCAGAGAGAGAGTTTAGGTGGATATATTTATAGAGGCTCTTCTGTTTGTCATTTGTAATTTATAGGCTCAGTGCCCAAAGCATCCAAAAGCCACTCATAATTACATTTCACATATAAAACACCTACATTTAAGGGACATTATCAAGGCTATAAGGTCCAGAGCTAAATACTTAGGCAATGCCAAAATGAAGGGTGCCTCTGCAACATTAATTCAGTCTCCTTATACATATGGATTATAGTACGGCTTCTAATTGCATGATGACAGCAATTTTTTACTATCCTACCATTTGCTTCATCAGTGCATGAAGTGGGCAGTGCTCACTTAATGAGCCAGTATTAAATATTTTGCTTTCTCCTCCTTGAATGCATGGCCCCAAGCCATTTAAATCCTGTTCAGAAGATAGAAATCTTAATTTACTCACAGGTTTTTCATGGGTGCTTCACTAAAGTATATGAATACTTTACAATATTAATGGATTTATACGTTCACAAAATTCCGACTGAATGAAAATTATGTTTCTCCCTGTTCCACAACCAAGAAATTGAGACATAAAGTGATTAAGAGCAAAAAGGAGCTGTTAATTTTGAATGCCCAAGTTGAGACACCAAGAAACTGAGTTTTGGAATAGCTGCATCATGTCAAGGGTAAGCACCACATCATGTGTTCAAAGCACAGCTTCCACTGATTTCTGCAAATTAATCGACTAAAATACTTCCACTACTCAGGTATCACAGCCTCAAAAACAGCATTCAGGAAAAGAGAGACTGCAGCTATTGAGAAGTTGAGAAAAGAATGGTTTTAGTGGCAAAACTAGGAACTTGCAATCTGCGGCAGCAATACAGCTATAACCTGTGTCTTTGGGGCACACAAGACAGCAATCTTTTCTTGGTATCATTTAGTGCAGCCCTTAAATTCTGCAGCACTTAGAATATAATGCAAGGACCTTATACCAAACAGCCTGTTCTACTACCTGCTACAGATCATCTCTTCCATTGAGTGATTTTCTTTCTCTCCTTTTTTTTTTTTTTAATTTTTCTACCTGTTTCTCCCCCTTTCCATTTCTCTGTTCTCCTCCTATTCTCCTCTTCATCTGTTTTTTCTTACCAGCTCGTCGGGCAACTCTTCTCACTGTGCCCACTCTGGTGACAGCAACTTCTGAGGATGACATAGACCGAAGACCCATCAGAAGGCTCCGGTCTAAGAGTGACACCCCTTACTTGGAAGAAGCTCGCATCTGCTTCAACCTTGATAATGGTAAGACCACACCTTCCCTAAACAGTATATGATGTTAATTAAAGTCTTCTTTTTGAGATGCAGATGGACCAGATGGTGCCTCCTCTCACAAGTGATGTGGTGGTTTACCAGACATCCAAAGATGCCAAGGCTGTCTAACTACAAGTACCTGCATATGTATGAACAAGGATCATTTTCAAAATTCTCCTGCAAGTGCTAACTAAAACTTTTTCCCTGTTTTAGCCAGGGTGAGCTAGTGAGATCACACCAAAATAGAATTGATTTGCAAACAAAATACGTCTTATCCATTCCAGGCATCCAGAAACATGAAAGGTCTTGAGAACATTTATGAAGGGATTACAGCTAACAGCAGACTTCAGCTAAACCCAATGTTACTGCTATTGAAGAACATGCAGCACACCCCAAAACCGCAATAGGACTAATTGGCAAACATGTAACAGAAAACTCCTGACTCTGCAGGAATGAGTAAGAGAGCCGTCCTTCAAAATTCAGACCAACTAGTGTTACTATCAGTGCCTTCAGAGTTACTGAGCCCCAGCATTCCTTCCCTGGTCTTTTTTTCTCATTGAAGTTGATCAAAACAAAAGATTTTGGAAGTACTGACAACTCAGTGACTTTAAGCAGAGTGGGGTTTTTTTAAAAAAAGCCCTGAATTAAATGTCATGAGCTAGTACACTCTTAGGCACATATTTTAACTGTCCAGCTCTTACTTTACGTGGTACTGTTGTGCTACCACTTTTTTTAAATAGCATTTTTAATTTTTTATATTACACTAACCAACCGAAATTGGAGCCCTAATGTGGCAGGCAGCATATAAACCACAGGGTAAGAACGTCTACATAAAGAGCTGATTACTAAACAGAGAAACAGAGATGCCACAAAACACCGACCCCAGCTTGCAGCCGGAGAACGGAGTCTCTGGTTTTTGCAGATGGTCACATTTTTCTCAAAGACTTGCCGAAGTGACTTAGGAAGGCGAGCCCCGGCCTTTGAGTGACGGTCAGTTTCAAACGTTGAGGGCAGGCTCCTCAGTTCCCTTGGCATTTTAAACTGCCAAGGTGTGGCACACCATCCCGCTTTATGTCATGGGTTTGTCCAAGGAAAGAGGGCAAGGAGGTGAAGGGATACACATTAGACATCCCACCAAGTCCTGATGCAGCTGTGCTGTGAGTTACGAGACGCCCTGGGCTGGAAAGGAGCAATTCAGGGCGCCAGGCTTGCTGCGGGGTGGCACCTCTGCCGGCCAGGCCCATCGGCGGCGTTTGGCACCTCAACCGGGACCTCCCCTGGGGGCGGGAAAGGCGCTC
>NW_008237353.1:903738-935122 GCF_000691975.1 Corvus brachyrhynchos
GCATCCCTACAAGGCTTCTGCACTGTCCCTCCTCGCCAGGTTCTGGCGTCCCTCCTGGAGACGCTGCCCTTGGCGTTTTGCAAGTCTCTCCCATGCTCACTCTTTGCCTTCTTCCCCTGATGGGTTTGTGCCTCAGAAGTGCAAGAAAACTTGCACCTGCGTTGTCCACTTAGTTTCATGAGGTCCCCCGTTGTCTCAGCGATGCCTTTTGTGACTCTCGATGCGTGTACAGCCTGAGGGTTTCTACCAACACACCTCCAGCTCCCTACACTGACCTCCTCCTGCCTTTTATTGGGATGAACCTCCTGCAGTTCTCTACCTGACCTTTCCTTCCCCTTTCTCCACTACTGTGCCTTCCTCTTTGCCACCTCTTCCTCATGACTCCCTTGAGGTTTAAGCTCATCCTGCACATGATGAAACTATCCTGTTTCTTTCCTACTAGGCCTGTGCTTTTCCCTCCTTTCTTGACCTTTCCTTATGATCTCTGTCAACAGCAAACTAAGTACACCAGAGGTTAGTTGCTCTCAAAAACAAAAGAAAAGAAATTTCTTTCTGCTGGTTCTATGCACCAAACCAGACTTCCTCTGTTTGGGAAGGGGGACAGTGTGAGGGAGAATCTGTAGCCAGCAGTACTGCAGGCTCCCTCATGTCCCAGCAGTAGCGCACAAAATGACCCAACTGTGTAGCATTCTTTGATGCTGAGCCTGTCAGCTCACTGCCAGCTGTAAAGGCAAATGAGCTGCCTTGGAGTTGCTGCTTGCCCTGCTGCAGTCTCTACCATCCCTCCTCCCCCTTTTCAGCTGGCAGAAAGTTGGAGATGGCAGAGATGCATTTTCTTCTCCGTTTGGGGATGGAACGGATTCCCCTCCCCCTCCTGTTATCCCTGCTGCAATTACACCCTTGGTAATGGCTGATGCGCAGTTTGGTTTTACCACTGACGGAACAGTTGGTTATGTTGTATGGCGTGTCATTATTTCTCTCTGAGCATGACTTCTAAAAAATTACCAAACCATAGGTAAGTTGGGTGGCATTCCAGGGCACAGCCTGGAAGACCATGCCAGGTTTCAGCTCTATAAAGACCTGGAAGTGAAAATGGAAAGAGCATTGCTGTGTGTAAGGTGTAAATAAAAAAAGGCTGTGTATGGTTATTTGACTGCTGAAATAACCCTATGCTGACTTGTGTTCTCTCAGGTAATGTTATGACATGTAGTTATAAATAGATAAACCAGTTAAGAGCAAGGCACCTTCAGGTCACCTGGTGCCTCACATCTCTATGCTGAGCTAGACATGCTGTTTTTACTATAAGTCCCAGAGGATGAGCAAGTCTCAAGGTACCTCTTTCCTGAAATCCACCAAAGAATTTGATAATTACACTTAACTTCTTTCTGTTCCTCCCCTCCTCCTGGTGCTCTATAATTTGGGTCTTTACTTGCAAACCTGGAAATGGAATTCCTTAAAAAAGAAATAATTAAACAGTACTGGTGTATCAAGAAATAAAAATGAAAAATGTTGTAAGTAGTGCAAGTGTGTATTTTCATTAATCCATCTGGCAGTGAGTAGTTTTGTGCTCTAAAAAAAAAAAAAAATTGCTTAGCAACCAGTATTGAGTGAGTGAGCCAAAAAGCGAGTGAAACGTGCTGCTGATACCCACTTCATTTCTGAGCTGTTGGGTTTACTCTTCTGTTTGCTCAGAAAGCACAAACCAAGCTGCCTGGATTTGAGAACTCTCTAGTCTGAGGAAAAAGCCACTAGAAAATGTGTTTGTCCACTTTTGCTCATACCTGATAATGCCACGCAGCTCAGGCTTTACTTTTGAAACTTATTATTTATGAGGTGTTCTTGCATTTATCTTTTTGCCTCCGGGGGCGAAGCACCCTGTTTCTAAGCCGACCAGGTTTCAATTTGCAGTCTCTTTGCTGGTGTCGCTGCTGCTGTGCCACGGAGGGTGCCGGGTCGCCCTTGGTGTCCCAGTGCCCTGTAGGCGGAGGGGCCCGGCCTCCTGCCCGGGAGCCCGGGGCGCTGTCCGCCGCCCCCGGTGCTGAAGCCGCTCCGCCGGGAGTGGAGGACGCGTGTCCCGCCTTGCCTTGTTCTCCCTGTCTGTCCGTGGGCTGGCAGCGCACGTGTGTGCACAGGGGTGTGTGTACCTCTTTGCCTGTGAAGGGGGAAGGTGGTAGGAAGGAAGTAAAGCTATTTCTTCAATCCACGGATGCAGTCGAAGCTGAAGTGATGCTTGGGACGCAGGAAAGAACCTCTTCCTCGTGTGCCTATTGCTTGCTTTCCATTTAGTGTATTCCATATCTACACTTGCTGCTCAACCACTGCTTGCAGAGCTGTCTTTCCTACAGCTGTTACAAGTCAAGCTGCATTGCCCACTCATTGTATTCTGTCAGGACATGGTCCGAGTTTGGCTGCAGCATGCAACTGTTTAGCTGTACTGGAACTTTAAATCCACTTTTATTAATGAACCATAACCAGATGCAGTGAATAGTGCTCTTCTCCACCCTTAATTGCAACCACTAGTTAAGAACCATCAGGTTTTTATCTACTTCAGCTGTAAGTTATAATTATACCATTACTGCTGTTATCTGTATTGTTGAACGACTGAGAGATTGCATACACAGAGTCAATTACACAGTTTGGGTATAGCATGTATTTGGTCCGGGTCTTTAAAAAACACAATTTGCAAGTGATTACACTGCAGCTTCTACCTCCCCTTGTCTTTCGATTATACTAATAGCTCTGCTTTGTTTGATTTTCCAAAACATACCAGTTTATTATGTTTGTTTCTAAATATTGATCAATTGACTCACAATTATTACCTAGCATGAGTTGACAAATGCTGTTGGAGTAGTTGTGCCTGGTATGGTTTTTTTCTGGTGTTCCCAAACTGATTAAAATACCAAGTTGTTTTCCAAACCCAGGGTTATTTTCTCTATCATTATACATATGCAAATCCTATTAATCTGAGTTATGTGCTCATATCAAGAGGATAATACTTCCCAAAGGATTAAAATTACCTCTTCTGCCAAAATTAATGTAGCTACATAACACTGTAAAGCTATAGGTAGCTATAAATTCTTTTTCCATATTTGATACTAAATCAGTTCCATACAGAAATTAATTTTTTATTTTCTGAACAACTTCCTCCAGTGCAACACTAGAGGAATGTGGAATGTGCTCTCACTTTTGGATGGTGATCTTTTGTTTTCTTTATTACGATTAGCAATCTGGCATTGCTCTATCTCTTAACATCCATCTTTGGCTTTTCATATACATCTTCTTAAAAGCAGTTTTCAAACTGTCTTTCTACCTTCTGATTCAGGCATCTAGAAGCTAATTCCAAATTACTTCTGAAAACTTGGGCCTCTGTGTGTGACAGTTGTCCAATAGCATAATATATTTCCTGGTCCTGTGCTAGCTGGTAAGTTCAAGTGGTTTTTATTGGTTTTGACCTATTACAACTTTTGGCTGATTTCTATTCTTCCTGTTGCAAAATACTGTACTTTTTAAATGGCAACGCATGGTAGGTAGCTTTCAAGCTTGATAAATTGGCAGAGGTGATGACTGATAAGGAAATGGACTACTTAAAAGTCACTAAATCCAAGATGTGTGAGCTTTTCTCCTGCATCCCCCTTCATGTAGCTGCTTGGGGAATCCCTGTCAGAATTTTATTGATATTTGCTAGGGAAGGGGGGAACTACTGCACTCAGTTGATCTGGTCAGGTTCTCTTTTAGCCCTTCAAGTGTTAGTCATTATTGAAGCTATTTCTATACACAGACAGATACTCTTACTCCTCCCTAGCTGAAAAAGAGTAAGCTTTGCACTGCAATCCTCTGCAAAGCTGATTCTAGCAGCCTGGCTTCTTGTTAAGTGGTGCAAGAAGCTGTCTTTATCTCAGCTCCTCAGTTGTTCTGGGAGGTCACCAAATGTCGGCCTTTGTTTGAGCAAGGCTGATTGTCTACTTACTTAACTTGGGAATGGAGACTCGGAGAGAAAGCAGGCCAATGCCTTGGAGAAGGTGTAAGGCCAGAATGACTGCAGCAGCTGTACTAGGGGTCAGCAAAGAGGGGATGTTCCTTCAGAAAAAAGTAGCTTCCATGCTGTGAAATGAGGAGAGGGGAGATTTTGAATGTGAATATATTCCTCCCACCCTGATTTAAAGTGTGTACCAGTGGTGCAACCAAACAGAAGCCAGAGGAGCGTCAGGAGGAGTGGAGGAGCTGGGCTCTGAAGAGAGAGGACAGAGGGGGAAAGGGGTAGTGACAGGTAGAACTTGATAGAGATGGTGCAGCCTGTGCAAGCTATGGAGCCCAGCTGGCTCGCTCGGCCATGGAGTGTAGCACAGATTTCTAGTGCACTGAAATCACTCAGTAATCTCACTGAAGTAGCTGGGTCCTCAAGTGACTTAAGTCATTTGTTGACTTCAGCCAGGGATCTGAGCCAGACTGTAGAAATATACATCACTGCTCCCCTTCAGTGATGAAAGATCTGTTTTATCTCTTTGTAGTGTGGAGCCACATGTTCTCTTGGAATGTGTTCTGGGAAAGCAAAGCTGAGAGGGAAGGGACTGAGTGGCTGTGCATAATTTTGCCATGTGTACAGAAGGAAGGTCCTTGTGTCTAGAAAGGCAAGTGAACTTGGTGCCATTTGCTGTTCTTAAGCAGTGACGAATAAATCACACTGGGGAGAGGAAAAAATCTACGTCAGCATGTGTTAGTGCTGCTGCAAGCAGAATTAATTCACAGGGTGTAAAGAGGGAGGAGGATCCTGGCAGAAACTGCTGAATGGCTGAGACAAATGTTCGCGAGCTGGGAAATGTTCATGGTCGGCTGTTTCTCTCATGCAGAGCTGGTGGGGGAAAGCCAGGACACAAAGGGTGACTGTTAGTTGTGTATGCGGGAACTTTCCTGGTCTGAACCAGGCACAAAGTTGAAATCAGAAGTGTCTTATATTTTCAGTGTCCGGGCACCTTGCATGCTCTGTTTGGGCCCTAGGGTTTCTTACAGCTGTCATGGTAGGCTGCCTCACTGTTACTGTTTGTACTGCTGTATTCACTGGATTATGTAGCTCTAGAGCTATGCAGAATACTTCTCAGGGATCAAAATGATGTATGATTTTGCTTTCTAATGGAAAGATAATGTTATTTGTGTATTAGCCTCATACATGTTGATTTGTCTGGAAGGATATGATACATTTTGCTGCAGTGAACAAGGAGGAGCTTGCGAACTTTATTTTGTTACTATGTAAAATAAGAAAGACTATTTATACAGCTCACTGAGGTGGGTAAATTGTAAATAGGTGAAAATAAAGTGAAATTACTTGACTGGATTTTCTGCAGGAAATCTCCATCCCATTAATTTTTAATTTTCTCTAAACCCCATCATTTTATTTAAAAGTCTGTTTTGAAGTTTCTCAGTTTGCCCGTGGTCATCCTTACAAATGATTTAACACAGTTAATCATCTCTGCAGTCATTTGAAATGCTATCACATTTGGAGTTGTGTTATTTCTTCCCTGTTTATCGAGTGTATGTTTGAATATATCCATAGTAAAATACTCTGCATGGTTTCATGATATATGAATAAATGCTCCCTAAAACTATATGCAAATTTCAACTACTTTGGATTTATGGACCTCACAATTTAGAAATAATGTTGGAAGGGTAATCTGAAGGACATAATTGTGTTTTTAAAAATATTTTCAAATTATGGTGGCTTTAGGATTTCAGGTAGAAAAGACTGGTCTCGGGAGAACAGGGGAGAGAGAAATATGCAGTAGTAGGCTTTCTAATATGTGTGGGAGGTTTTATTTCTTTTTGGAGAAAGATTAGTAAAAATGCATGCTTGGAAAATTTCCACTTCTAGCTCTGTTCTAATCACTCCTTCAGATTATTGTCATGGAGATCCTGTCATACTTAGGAACCCGAATCAAAGGTTTTGGCAAAGCATTTCTTAATACCTTTATAAAAGGGCCTGAAGAACTGGTCTCCTTTGCCATCAGGTGTTGCCTTACAAAACCTTGTGTCTGCACTTTAACTGACTGATGACCGATAGTCTTAATACTGCTTAATTTGGAGTATAGCTGAAGATCAGATATGTGCCTGTGATTCGTTTCCTGGCTGCTTTCCAGCTCTGGGAACATGAGTACACATACCAGGAAAAATGAACATCCAAACTGAAAGCCACCCTTCATGTGGAAAGGGTAGGCCATTTGAGATAACCTCCTCTTCCCCAGGGCTAAGTGCAGTGGCTGAAAGCACCTCTGTATCAACAGGCAGTTTAGAGGGGAAGAGGTTTTATCAGGAACTTGGGTTTTAACTCTTGCACTTGACTTTGGAAACCTCTGGTTTAAGACTGTGACATTCACTGACTGCCAGATGGGAATAAGTTCTCCAAGTCCTGTTAAAGGGGAGAGATACCCCTGCTTTACCAGCTGTCATCCAACAGGAATTGTTGATGCAGACTTGATTTAACAAATATAACTGGGGACAGTTCGAAGGGAAGGGCAAACTTAGTCAAAATAATGGAACTGGCAAGAGTAAAATGATATAAGATCCATGTCTCTGAATGCTGGAAGTTATGATGTTCTTGTGGCACTGCACATATGCATTACCTTTCTGAGTTAGGGGGGCAGCTGATACCCGTGCAGTCAACAGCATCGACATTGCTGTGAAACAGCTGTGACAGGAGATGGAAGGAAGGAAGGTATGTGCTTGCTTTGGGATCAGAATGTGCAGAACTGATGCCTTGTAAAACTGTCTGCAGTATGTGTGACTTTAAGGCTGCAGTAATGCTTTGTTATTAACCTGGTCCTTCAAGAAAATTGATGTTGCAGAATTTGCCTGAATAAGAAGTTATCTCTGTGTTTTATTTGATGAGCTTGGTGGGTTAACACAACCGAGTCTATTCCTGCAAGCTGGGATGATGCAAAATTCTTTTTTTTTTTTTTTTTTTTCCCATCAGGAGCCATAGATTTCTTATTGAAACTAGGTCTTTAAGGAAACTGCATTTTTTCGAACTTCAGAACTGGCAATGTTGTTCAGAATTATTAGCTGTAAAATCTAGTAAAAAGAAAGGGCCTAATCCTCTGTAACAGGTATAATTAGCTTTAATGCTTAATTACTCTGAGTCAACTAATTGGTTTCATTGGGACTACTCACAGTAATTCTCAGAGCTAGGCATGTAAGTGTCTTCAGAATCAGTCTTATGGTTTGTAGGTTTTTGCAATATGACAAAAGTCATTAGTCCTGAAAGAATGTCCTGGGCTGTCTGTTTTCAAATATAAAATGTCAATGTTAATGAAATATTGTGTTATTAGAAGTTATTTCTTGTGCTTCTACTTTAGACCATAGAGTCAGTGTGAAATATTATACTTATATAGCAAAATAAAACTTGACTGCCTTCACACTTTCTTGGTGATGAATATTTGTGACAATATATCTCTTGTGGATAAGGTGCAAAAAATGTCACTTTTAGCATTTTAATCATATTAATGTGATGTATTTTACATGATAATACAACTTCCTGATATAGTCCACTAAAATGTTTTCTTCATTCAGAATGCTATTAGGGTAAAATTACTTATAATCATGCAATTCTGTTACCTTCATTTATAAAAGCATTGATGGTCTTAATTTATATTGATATGCTGAAGCTATAGCTGGACGCTCAGTATATGGTCACCTTCCCTAGGTTTCATTGTAGAGACAATGTTCCCGAATATTTAAAAGAAGATAATTAGTGCCTTTACTGCAGACTTTGTAATAATTTTCATATCTTGAAATTCCAGTTCAGTGTATAAGAATGTGAAGATGACGTCCAAAGAAGAATTTAATGAGTAGCAAATTCAGCAAGAACATAGGGAGGCAGATTTGAAAAATTAAATGCTCATGTTTCTTCTGCATTCCAGATTCACTGTGGTTTCATTCTGGTTATGAAGTACATAAGACTGGGGAAGTATGTGACAAGAATTTGCATATACTTGTGTTTTTATATACTGTATGAACACATGCCATTTTAACTATGATGGATAACAACTGCAGTGCATATTTTGGTTAATCAGAGGATTCTTGCTATGCATAATTTATGTTGCAATATCATTTTTACGGTTAGTGGATATAGTAGTTGGACAGACAGACATCTGGTTAGTAGTTTATAAGCAAATTAAATACTTGATGTATTATTAAAATGAAAGAGAAATTTCATCAGGGCTAAATCTAATTCTATGCTAGAATGGTGGTAAGTTGGTTAAAGCCTGACTCAAGCTTGATGGCCCAAATTTGGGAGGACCTGTTTTGACTGTGGCACTTGTCTGCCAGTGTGTGCTTATTTCTGTGGGTAAAAGGATAAGGAGTCTACTGACAGATTTGAGAACTAACTGGGGTGCATGTCCTTGGGAAAAATGTTCCTATGTTCCCTCATTCAATCAAGTGTTACAATAGAGTTAAGCCATCATAAACAGCATTAAAAGACTCTTTCAACCTAGTCCCATTTTGCTACAGCTTTGCCGTAGGAATCTGTCTCAGAAGAGAACGTATGCTCCCAGTTAAAACGAAATGGGAAATTAATAGTTACATTGCAATATTCCTTGAGAAAGAGATTACTCCCATCTGATGTCTGTAATGGTCCTTTGTTTTCCTTGCTGAGATCATTGATAGTGCAGTTTTCATACATAATTTTTTTCTTCTGTTTTCTTGCACTAGAGAAGTGCTAGAAACAGATGTGAAGACCTTGAAGGGGCTGTGCTTGATGCATGAGGCATCTGTGATGTTTGGAGAATGGCTCTTCCCCATGCCGAGCCTCAGTTGCGGGAGCAGGTGGGTGTAAAGGTCACGTTGTGCAGTGTGCTGGTGAAGAGGTCTGTAGCTGACTATCTCATGTGAGCTCTCAGCTCCTGGCATCTGTGGGGTTTTTGTTGGCTTCTCTCTTTTCCTGTCGCCTCTTCCTTTCTCCGGTGTTCTATCAGGCTATGTATGTGGGGGCCTGCAGCTTCTTGAAGGCTGTGCCTGCTGTCTTGGCAGAGATGCCATACCAGCATTTAAAACTGTAAGTTGGGAACTTTGACTTTAAATGGTCACCCTGCATCCTTGGAAACTCTGATAAAGAGCTATTAATCTACATAGTGCTTCCATGAACCCAGTTAAGGCAATCATTCCCCAGAGTGATGATAATTCCTGCTCTCTGCATAGAGACTGCTCTTCTGGTTGTGGGTAGAGGTCGTTTATTGAAAATACTGAGGTGGAGAGTTAGGAATAAACTGCATTAAGCTGCTAATGAGTAGTCATTGTTTATATTTAAAGCAGTTTAGCATGTTCCTCCATTCATGAACAATTTAATTTTGTCTTAATGCTTTCTTTGTTCATCGTCCTTTATGACTCACACTATACATCAAGGCTCTTTTTAGATGTGCTGAATGTTTTTCCAAAAATCATTAAAAGTTTTTTTCAAAAATTACTTTTTTTCCTTTTTTTTTTCACGATTACTTACTAAGTCTAAATAGCCAAATATAAACGAAAAGCAATTGATCATTTTAATTTTCTCTGTGTGGAAGAACAGCAAAATCTTTCAAAGCTAATAATAAAACATTAACCGGGGCTAACTAATTACATGTAAAATGATAGCCTATAATTATAAGGCAAGAAGAAATCAATAAAGTTCGATTTGTAATTTAGTCTTATCTCAAGGCTCAGAAGAACAAGCCATTCTGTGAGATAAATTTTATAAGATTGCTTCAAATAATAATCTTTTTAACTAATTAGTTGATAGTTTTATTTATTTTTTAAAGAAACCAAGATAGGCATCACTGAATAACCTTGGGGTTTAACCTTGCAAGCTTTCCCCTCTGGAAGCAGTTGGTCTAACAGCTTTGTCAATGTTAAAGGAGACTCAAGGGGAGAGTGGTAAAAATATTTGGTTGAGAAGTATCATTACACAGATGGAATACAGCTTTTTGTTAACATGCTTCATGACATAATAGTAGCAAACCAGGGGAAAGAATCACCAAAATTAAGGCAACGCAGGACATGTGTTGTCATTGAAACATTTCAGGGCTTACTAAACTTAACTGCTTGCAGTCAGTGCTGCCCTAGGCAGCAGAAACATGATGTTAGCGGGCACCCACTGAAGTGGCTGTATATATACCTAGAGGTGTGTGTCAGCAGCCTGAGGAGCGTGCAGGGACCATCTGTTAACCAGCATGAGATTAAAAGGCTTAAAGTGGGCAGCAGAGGGATTGCTGTAGAAGTTGTGCAACTTACTCTTTCAATTATGCAAGTCAGTGGCAAGTAGACAGGTCCCAAGTAGTGATAGGTGTTCCTTTCTGCATCGTAGCTGTTTCAGGATATGTTTCTTCTGTGGCTTTTGGCAAGGTGTACTGACATTTGTAGCCAATTGTGATTAAAAGTAGAGCCTAGTGTTGAGAGGGAGGAAAATGCAGGGCCTGCTTCCTTATCATTTTGGAGATTCATCCAGCTTTTAAACTTCATTCTTCCCCCTGTTGCTAAAATAAAATGTTGTATCGGCTATATATCAGTGTGTTTAATAAGGCAGCACTTAGCTTTCATTACAGCTCACAACAGAAAGAAAAATATTGTTATCAGCAAGAGATAGAGGGATATACAGAGGAAGTGAATGTGGTGACAGTATTAGCCATATATAAAATCCAGAGCTGTTTTTGCAGAACATCATTCAAAACATCTGACCTCCTGTGTAACAAATGTTAGAACACGTTTGGTCTTGTTGGTTCACCTATGTGGGACTGTGGGATTGTGTGTATGTGTGCAGTAGAGCTTTAGTGTACTGCAGCCGCTCGTGTGAGGCCAACTTCCCTGGTTGAATGGTATATTGTGGGTGGTTTGCTTGTGGGAACTGGCTGGTTTACCCCTTTTAGAAGTTTACACTGGATTTAATACAGAATTTGAAAGTGGATTAAGCAAGGAAATGTTGGTTGGATCTTGAAGACGGTATTCTCAGTAGTTTAGACAAACTTTCATATTTTGGTTTAGCTGGTTTGCTATCTTAGAAAAAGATCCAGGACTGTATACAAAGGTGGTCCTCATCTATTTGTTTTATTAGGTGGGAGGGATAATAGTCCTGCTGCTCACAGCATGACCCCATCATTCATTGAATACATGAACGTATCTGTTGTCCTTACCTGCCTTCAAATGTGCCCTGAGGACTTCAGGGTAAGTCATCTCCAACCTCCATGTACATCCTTTCCATGAGGAGGAAACTCAAAAGACCTAGAAAGGATACAGAAGTGAAGGCTTAGGATGGTGAAGAGGACCTGTATTGTGTCTTTCTTCAATCACAGGGGCTTTAATAAGTAAGCTTAATAATTGTATTTGCTAATGATTTTTCCTTTCCAAATTTTGATCAAGACATTTTCTGGGAAGAATGGGTATTTACAGTGTTAAGAGGGAGAATGGCCAAAGTGGTTTCAACCGTTCAGATATATTTTTTCCCCTGCAAAGGATTTTTGGACTAAAGAAAGATGTTCCTCTGTGCTAGAATCGAATGCGCTGGTTTTTGGTTTTTTCTGCCTACTGGCATTTAGAGGACTGTATTTTGTAAATACGATATCTCGCATTGCTTCCCACAGGGCATTACCAAACCAATTTCTGTGGATCTCTACGCACAGAGTGTTTTATGTGAGACAAAGATACTTTTTCTTGATATATTTTTTGCACCTTGCTGTCCAGCTGCACAGGTATTTATGTATATCCTGAAAAGTTTTTATTCTCATCCGCAAATGAAAACCTCGAGTGCTAATCTCTTTCTTCTGACAAAATCCTCTGATGCTTTTCCCTTAGGAATCGCCTTCCTTAATTCCATGCCATTCTGTGCGGTAAGGGGGATGCTTTCTCTGAAGGACTTATCCTCCCTTCTGAAGTCTGTGTCACAGTCTTTCTTTTGAAATGGGAGAACTAACATGTTTGTAACAGTTTCTCTGTATTGGTATTTATACTGGATAAAAAAGTGACTATAAAATCCAGTAAAGGTTCCTTTTCAACCCTTTATGTACTGGCTCAACAGTACCCTGAAACTACATTGGCCTCAGAGCAAAGGATGAAGCATACGTCTCATGCACAGAAGTTTCTTATGTCACTGCCATATCTTGTTGCTGCACTTACATGATTTATCCTGTGAGGATTTGTGTTATGTTTGCTATTACATGCACCTCACCTTAGAAACCTTTTATGGTGGCTTCAAAATTAAGTAAAAACGATGTATTTGAAATTATTTCAGGCTTCCTTCTCCTCTCTCTCCCCTCAGGAAAAGAATACAAAATATGAGCAGGTAAGTTTCCTTTTAAAGAAGTTTTCAAGTAGTTCACAGTAGCTTGAAAACAAATGAAAAATGTTCAGAAAAGTATGTCTGACTGTTTTCCTGTTCTTTTAAATAATGTGTCTATCCTACAGCCCTCGTATATAATAAGATTTTTAGTCCCAGATGGGTAGGGAATAGTTATTTGCAGCTCTGCTTGTGTTTTGCACTCTTATCAGAATGAGTCTCCCAAAACAACCCTTAAATGGTTGCAGGCTAATTAAGGTTCACTGGTACAACAGTAACTAGATTCCATATTTAATTAGTCTCTCTGTAAAGTAGAATTGCTGCATCATATTTGAAATACTCTTTGATGATATTAATGAAATGTCTTACAGGAACTTTAGCTTGATGATCAATGCAGTTAGTATTTAAATTTTCTGCAAATTGAGCTTCTATTACGCAGACAATATAGCTTCTGATAGATCAACATTACAGCATCCTTGTTCAAATAGATACATATTCTATTACAGTTCTGTAGCCATGGGAGAGAACTGCTGCTTCACAAATGGCTTACTGTGACTCTGGAAGGACCCAGTTCAGGAAAACACTGATGCATCCAGATTCATCATTAATAAACATTAGAAGTATGTTCTGAATTGTTCTCTAAGTTGCAAAGGAAAATCTGCTCTGTGGAGGCCATCATAGAATCATAGAATGGTTTGGGTTGGAAGGGACCTTTAAATATCAATTAGTCTAACCTCCCAGAAATGAACAGGGACATCTTCAACTAGATGAGGTTGCTCAGAGCACCATCCAATCTTACCTTGAATGTTTTGAGGGATGGGGCATCTACCACCTCTCTGGTCAACCTGTTCCAGTGTTTCACCACCCTTATTGTAAAGAATTTCTTCCTTTTATCTAGTCTAAATCAACCCTCTTTTTAGTATAAAACCATTGCTCCTTGTCCTACCACAACAGGCTCTGCTAAAAAGTCTGTCCCCACCTTTCTTACAAGCCCTCTTTAAGTACTGAAAGGCTGCAATAAGATCTCCCCAAAGCTGTCTCTTCTCCAGGCTGAACAACCCCATCTGTCTCTGTCTTTCCTCATAGGAGAGGCATTCCATCCCTCTGACCAATCTTGTGGGCCGTCTCTGGACACACTCTAACAGGTCTATGTCTTTCTTGTACTGAGGATCCGACAGGGGGATGCAGTAGTCCAGGTGGGGTCTCATGAGGGTGGAGCAGAGAGGGAGAATCACCTTCCTTGACCTGCTGGCCATGCTGCTTTGATGCAGCTCCGGGTGCTGTTGGCTTTCTCAGCTGCAAGTGCAGATTGCTGGGTCACACCCAGCTTTTCATACACCTGTACCCCCAAGTCCTTCTCCCTGCATCCCCCAGCCTGTATTGATATTTTGGGGTTGCCCTGACCTGAGTGCAGCACTTTGCACAGGGCCTTGTTGGACCTCGTGAGGTTCCCATGAACCCACTTTTCAAGCCTGTCCAGGTGCCTAATAATTCCAACACCTTCTTACTTTGTATGTTTCAGAAAACAGTAAACCAGCACCAGTCTCACTAAAAGTGTTGGCAGGATGTGGAGTAGATGAGGTTCTTCTCACACATTGCTGTTAGGACTTCTACGTTGTCCTGGGAGGCACAGACCCTGAGGTGCTGGCACACCTCTTCAGAACTGTTTGTGATTCTACAAAGTATCGTATTTAGAACCATGCTCTGTCCATGCACAGAAGCCTGTAGGGATCAGACATTGGAGAGAAAGGGGAAGAGTTCACCATGTCAACTCAAACAGTGGTTCCTACTGCTCTTACTAATAACTGTTCGCCTCGTGCTTTCCCTGCTTGCACAGTTAGTTACAGTTGGGTCAAATTTGGTTTACTAAACCAACTTCTTGGAAATCAGGGTCACAGATGTGTGTGTCTGATGTGCACCCTAATATTTGGCTGGGTTGTACCAGTTTTAGGAGTGCAAGAGTGTTCCCCAGGTGCCTCATCACAGTATGCCACTGATTTTGATTGGTATCTTCCACCTGCCTTGGGCTGATGGCCCACACAGCCTCATAACAGCTCTCAAGTTTATAAAACTTGTGGTTGCTGCATGTGCTGGGCTGCTTGTGGTTTCTGCTCATACACAGTTTCTCTATGAGGAAGAAATCCAAATCTGCCAAATATTTGCCAGGTCTTTCCAGATCTGAAGCAACCCAGTCAGAGCAGGATTATGAGCCTGTCCCTGGATATCTGTAAGTCTGCGTACTTTTATTTGCATTCAAAGAGCATCTCCACAGAGCATGCATGGCCAAAACATCCTAGAAATGTGTATTTCTATCTAGGAACAACTATATCCCAAGGAAAGCTACCCACCCCAGCCTTACTACTGTCCTGGGATGCCCTCTGGGAAGTAATTTGCAGCTGACCTCATGGTGCATGCGCTAGAATGAGACTTTTCTGGCCTGCTAAGGGTGCTGATGTGCTATATACTTCGTTGTATTATCACACTAGTGCACCAGCAGGGTGAAAAATATCACTTTCTAGTGTTTCTCATCCTAGAAGTGCTAGCAAATAATAATTGACTATATTGAAATGTTAGTAGATGCTGCTGAATTAGATGGATCCTCTGTTGATACTGAGGAATGATGCACTGAATGAGTTCTGAGGTATTCTTCTGATGCCTTGAGCTTTCGTTCTTTTGTAGTGTCTTAGGGACAGAAAATTCAGGGTGTTGTTACTGTTGCAATTCTTAATTGTTGCAGAAAATATTGGTCATACTCATTGGAAGGTCAGCAAAATAATAGAACAACAGAGTCTCTGTGGGTCATTGAAACAGTTTCATTGTGGTCTTCTGGAGTGCAGGATGATTACTTCATTGCTGATTAACATCTTTAAAACATTGGGTCTTTTGAATTTGTGAAGGGGAGCAAAAGAAATGGATGTAACAGCTAGCAGGTGGTGCTGTTTCATTGGGCAAATCAAGAGCTTGGAAGCTTAAACTTGTACAACAGTGAGAACTGGGTCTGGAGTACTGTTAGTGAGTAGTGGTAGTGATGGATTCAGTTTTCAGTGCTTCTGTATTTTTTACAATAATGTGGCGCACATGATGCCCAAAAATCAAAAAGCTCCTAGCAAGAAGCTTATTTGAAATACATGCAAAGGTGAATTGTTCTCCTGATAGATAGTTTGTTGCTTCAATTTGGGCTTGGTACCCAATGCTTAGAAACTCCATTGTAGCCTTAGCGTGGCAGAGAGCTTACTTTGGTGTATGGTGACTTTTCAAAATCTAATGAAAGAGCCTATCTTGCTCCCTAATTCAGCATTGCTCTTCACTGGGTGACCTGCATGTAGTTTTGTTAATTGCAGGCTTTCATGGAAGCATGCTAATGTTTTGGGGTTTTTGGCATGGCCATTGTTGGTTTCTTTGGCAGAATTTGATAGAAAATCAGTAGAAAGTATGACAGTCATGCTTGTTCACATTTGCTTCTTGTCTGTTTGGTGCCATGGATGTGAACTGGGGTGGCTACTGGGAAGTGGGCTTTGTGCCTAGAAGGACTTGGAGGAATGAGGGAGGAACCTAGCACAAATGGTTTGTCACTGAAGTATGTAAAGAAAAAAAACAGTCTATGAAAGATGGAATATCTTCTCTCTTAAGCCTCTTCACTTTTAAAGACATATTCTCAAAGCTTTTAAGCTCCAAATATTCATGCCCATTCAAAACTGTATTTATTATTAAGAAAATAAGAGAGGAGGTCAGAATTCCAGCCAGGTTCCTTTAAAGTAGTAATGACTGTCAGATGATGCATTATCTGACAGTTAATGGAGTAGCAGGGGGCCTAGTACTAAAATCTTAAATGCCAAGAAATGAATAAGCCAAATGTTGTCATAAATACTCTGCATGCTGGTAAAAGATGAAGGCGAAACTGGAGATCCAAGCTTTGCCTTTGTACTCAGGATCTCCTTTTTCACAGAGAGACTAGAGTTAGTGGTGGGATGTGAAAGGTAAGGTTCCATCTAAAGAAGTATGACAGATACTAAAGTAATTCTGAGTAATCAAGAAATTACAAGGTTTATTTTAATTCTTTGTTTCTTTTTGTCTACCTTTTAAATTTTTAATGTGCTGCTACTCGAGTGTTCATAAAACAACTCAGGATCTAAAGATGCAGAACAGTAATGAAAAGAAGAAGAAACTAACCACCTCTAGTCATCAGATTTATAATTTACAGTTATCTTCATTTAATGCAATGTAAACATTAAAAAAAACCAAAACCATTTGTGGGGAGGAAGAGAGGGAAGAAACCTCTCACCTAAAGCTAAAGCTGAGAATGTATGCTGCGGGCTTTTGGTTTTTTGCTTTTATGCTGTTTGTATTAAAAAAAAAAAAAAAAAAAAAAAAGAGCTAAAGCAGAATTTTTGTATTGCTACTGCACAGACTGGTTGTTATATGAATCATCACAAAACTGGTAATCCTCAAAATCTGAGGCTTTATGCTGAGTCCAAAGGTAACACGCTCCGAGTAGTAGGTAGTGGCTGGAGCAGCCCTGTTTATGTCATTGTGCACAAATGAGGAGGGGCTGCAGAACTGAACTCTGCCTTGAAACCCAGCTCTGATGTGCTGCTGGTCTGTCTTGGGGAGGGTGGGAGGGAAAGGCACACAGCAGCATGCCTCCCAGAGCAGAAGGTCACTGTTTCACCATTATGCTTCACAGGATGAGAAAACCTGTTTAGCTCATGTGGTCAGTCTGGATCTTGCTGAGCAGTTGTCCTCCTGCTGGGATGTGTGTCCAGCTGGGATAGATGTTTAGTCCAAGGAACATTGAGGGCACTTATGTGTCTTGGTGCCAGCCATGCTCTACTCATGTGTCAGGGAAGAAATCTGCCCTTCAGGGCTTCACTGCTGTGATGCCATTCTGTGCTGCTGCCAATGTGGAGTTATCCCTTGAAGACACAAGAATATTTGTCCCTCAATATTTGTCTGAAAAGCACCGATACTTCCTTTCCTGTTTAGATCTGTGTCAATGAAAAGGAACGCCTGTGAGCTAAGCTGCTGTAAACCCAGTGTGAAGGAGATGTAAATAATGCAAGCCCTCATGTTAAAATTATCTGTTTTTTTCCAGCCTCTGCCTTGCTGGTCTGTAGGTAAGATTTCTTAGTGGATGAGGTGATTGATAGATCTGGTTGGTCTTTTACTGAGTAATCCAGAATGGGGGATAGCAGCGCATCAGTTCTACACAAAGCTGAAAGAGAATGAAGTTCATGCATTTTTCAGCCTGGTGTAAGTACTGTCTAGTAAATATCAGTGGTCCTGAGCCCCACAGACTTTGGCATCAGAAAAAACCTGCTCTGGCTTTCTTCTAGTGCAGTTCTTAAGCTGTCTCCAGGGAGTTGTTTACTCTTGGCAAGTAAAGTGACTGAAAATCCAGTAAGTGATCTTTATGACCATCATTTAAATTCTCTGTATTGTATTTGAATACTAATCCCTGGCCAGGCCTGTGCTGTTCTTTCTACTTCCTACTTCTCAGCTAGTGCATACATAATTTCATGTTACTCTGCCACCTTTCAATTCCTTTGCTGGGAGGCTGAAAGCTGAAGTGATGAAGACCTCAATCACAGCCATTCAGCTGCTGCTCTGCTGGAAGAGGTCAGTGTAACAACAGGGTCAGAACAACATCTTCATTCTCCTTACTGCAGAAATAAAGGACTTCCTAGGAGAGCGCTAGTGTGCACACATAGAATTAAGTTTTGATGATTTAGTCAAGGATAATCTGAAGTGAGGAGAGAGAAGATGGAGTTTCAGACCAGTTCACCATCTCTCAGGCCAGTAGGGTTGCCAGTTAAGAGAGCTACCTTTATTTGTATTTCAACAGCTTTGTGAATGAAACATGAGTATTTACCCTAAGGATAAGCTTAAAAAATCCTCAAAGGATTAGGTTTATGATGCATTCATTTGTAGGTAAAGCAATGTTGGTTTTAGGGTTTCTTTTGGTCTTGGTAGTGTATGGTTCAGCTGAAACAGAAACGTGGTGCTGTTTCCTATGGGTCTTTACTACTT
The DNA here is from genome assembly GCF_000691975.1 of Corvus brachyrhynchos. Classification (NCBI taxonomy): domain Eukaryota; kingdom Metazoa; phylum Chordata; class Aves; order Passeriformes; family Corvidae; genus Corvus; species Corvus brachyrhynchos. Next base: position 922,055 of record NW_008237353.1, read on the forward strand.
GGTAAAGTATCATCTAATTATCCTTGTACTTTATTAATTTCATGCTTTTCTTTTGATGCTGCTTTGTAAGATAGCTAATGTTGGATTCCACTCCATTGCCATGGAAAAGTAGTATTCAACCAGACAAAAGAAACACAGAAAGAATCTCTTAGACCTGGGATTTAATCTGCTGTTTTGCTGTACGAGTGTATCTTGAATATGTGAGAAAAACATACCCTCGTTCATACATTCACAGACATCCCCAAATCCTTCCCAATCTATGACCCTGTTTCTGAAATGCCATTTCTAGCCTTAATTGTAGTTTTTAAGAGAGCCAGAGTCTTTCAGACATTGCTTCAGCTGGTCAGGGTTTCTGCTGAAAGCCCCTTGCTAGATCAGGGTTCATTTCAGCTTGCTGCAGTGTTTCAGTCTTGCACTGCAGCTGAAGCTCAAGAACCTGTGTGCAGTGGGGAGAGGTTTCCTCCCTTTTTGTTATCCTGGGGTTTGGTTCCATAGGAGTGCTATAAGAACATGAACTTCCAAGAAATTCTTTTCCTTTCTGAGGGAGAGATTCCAGAAGTTAGTACTCAGCCAGGTACCCTCTATTTCATTATTTCAGTTGTGTAGATTTAATCAGACCTGGATGTGACTGCAGTGGAAGAGAGAACCATTTTTGGAGAACCATTCTAGAGATCAAAAGGGGAAATATACTTCTCTTCACAAAACCTCTTTTTAGAAAAGAAACACATTCCTGTTACCAAATGCAAACAACTTAGGTACCACCATCTGCTCTCTGTGTAGCAGATCCTATATTAAGGAATGCCTGTGTGGCCATTCAATGAAAGAAGAAATTAGTCATATATGTAGTGTAATTGAACATTTGTGGTAGTGTGTATTGCTGATAATTCATACTGACAGTAAGCTGTGAAAATATCAACCTGAATATTTTCTGACAAAAATTTCAATGTGGCAAAACGTACATGTGCCTGTAGTCATTTAAAAATTGATGTGGTGTCCTTGTGTGGTTTCCTGAAGCATAGTGCTTATTTATGAGCCAGTCATCTAAAGAAAAAATAAATGCATCTCTTGTGAAATGAGTGTTGAATACTTTCCATATACTTATATTTCTTTATATATCTATTTTTAGTGCTTGTTGAACCTCCAAGGGTACCTTTGAATCCTTTCAATATTTTTTTTTCTTAATCTAAAGAAAATAGAGAATGCAGCTGGTTTCCATGCATCCCTCACTTTTCTCCTTTCAAGTGGCTTTTAGACTTTAGTTTTCAAGGTAATTCTATATATAGGTAATCTTGAGGTAGCCTACAGAATCACAGAGTGGTTGGGGTTGAAAGGGACCTCTGGAGATCATCCAGTCTAAACCCCCTGTCAAGGCAGGATCACCTAGAGCAGGTGACACAGGAACACATCCAGGTGGGTTTTGAATCCTCCAGAGAGGGAGACTCCACGAGCTCCCTGGGCAGCCTGTTCAGTGCTCTGCCACCCTCAGTGTAAATAAGTTCTTCCTCATGTTGAGGTGGAATTTCTTGTGTTCTAGTTTATGGCCATTGCTCCTCATCTAGTCACCTGCACCACTGAGAAGAGTCTGGCACCATCCTCTTGGCACCTGCCTGTGAGATATTCATATGTGTTAATGAGATCCCCTCTCAGTCTTCTCTTCTCCAGACAAAACAGGCCCAGCTCCCTCAGTCTCTCCTTATAAGAGAGATGCTCCAGACCTCTTTTTGTGACCCTCCACTGAAACTGCTCCAGGAGCTCCTTGTCTTTCTTGTACTGAGGAACCCAGAACTGGACACAGCACTCCAGATGTGGCCTCACCAGGGACGAGTAGAGATTCATAGAGGTTGATAGAGGGGAAAGAAGATGATACCAACCAACACATAAAACAAAAAAAGCCCCACACCACCAAAAGAAAATTCCAAGAAATAGTGGCCACCCTGTCAATTCAAATCCTTTCTATGTGGAAGCTCAAATAAAAAGTATTCAGATGCTGACAAGAGCTTGCATTTTGCCTGATATCTCAGTTGCTACAGATCAGCTGTGCTTTATTTATATGTGTGTCTTCCTATCAGATAGGTTCCCTCTTGCCTAAGAGAGCACACTTAAATCTAAACTTAAATCTGTTGCTTTCTTCCTGAAACAATAAATTCTGAAATTATTTTATAGACTGTGCTGAAACTTCTAGTTTAACCAGTTTGCTTTTCTTTTTTGTTTTAAAACAAAATTTTATTTTTCTGAACAAACCAAGCAGGTTTATTTGCATTTGCTAGAAAATGCAGCAGACAGTTGTAATTTCAGTACATTTCCAAACAAGCCAGAGAAACAACCTTTGAACAAGAGTTAATAGAATGGGCAGGCAGAACATTTGAACTGATTCACAAACAGCTTTTTTCTTTCTTTTTTTTTCCCTCTTTTTTTCTTTGCACAAATCTGGATCTATCACTATGTGCATTTATGTCTTACATGTCAGACAACACATTTCTAGATGCAAAAGCGAAATAAATTATTCTTTAAATGGATAAATAGAAATAAAGTAGTGTTCCTGATGTCTCAGAGAAAGATTCAGCAATGGAAGCTAAAAAACAATACTGAGGCTGCTTCCATGGTCAGTGGAGAGCTCACTTTTCCCCAAACGGTCCACTGGACTTCTTCCTGCAGAATCTCAACCTTTGTGCAGAGAAACTCCTTAATCTTCTGTTGAAGTGGCAGGGATTTTGTGCTTTGGAAATGTATTTGATCAAAGAAGATTGCTTAGACAGTTAAAGCTGTTGAATCTCTTCAATCAACTTGTGTTTTGCAGGCCTTGGGCAACTCTGGATTCATCAAAACAATATGCTTTGCAGCTTAGTGTTACCAGTTTCTGGACATTATCTCTTCTCCCTTTACCCACTGTCTGAATTCCATATATTTTGAAAGCTTCTCGGTGATTAAAGTGTTTACCCTTGTGATGTCTTTTTTCATTATGGTGTTATACCATACACCATAAAGTACTCTGCTGCACTCCATCACTGGGCATGAGCCATCTGCTATTTTAATTGACATAGAAAGCTCAAAGTTGGCTAGCTTTAAAAATTATTTTTCTATACTTGCAGGAAATGATCTTTGACGTTGGTTGGCTATACTGCTTCTAAATCGGGGAAAATACTGTTTTGCTCTTTTGCAGCTTGATTAAAATTGATGAAAATTTTAGAACTGTAAGACCTTCCAGAACCACATGGGGGAAAAAGTAGAATACCCAAAATTGGAGGAGGTTGTAATGAAAAGCTTTTGACTTAGAGTGCTGATGAACTGAAAATGCATGCTGCTTGTACTCCAACGAAAAACTTCTATCTGATAAAGGCTGTTATTTGAGAGAGGGTGCTGACTGTGGAAGAGAGCCTTCAGGATTGTGGAAGAAAGGTTTCAGGGATATGATTGCCTTCTGTGCTCAGACACCATTTGTTTCATGCATGAAGTCCACCTATTTCCTCTCTCCAGCTGGAACTAATGCTTGCCTGGAAAACCATCTAGTAAAAGAATAGTTCCCAGCTTTTTTTGCGGCATCAGTTGTCTGGACCAGATAGGGAGGGTACACAGCTAGGAGGGAAAAATCCTGTATCATCTTGTATTTAAATTGGATTACCTTACTGTGGAACCACACCTAAAGCCACAGCAAGGGCAACACGAGGATGGCTGCTCTGATATCTAATTTCAAAGAGCTGTCAGCATCAACAAAGTTCGTGCTTGTGTTCATCAACAAAGGATCATTATTCAGGACTAGGAAGAACTTTGAAAGAGATCATTGTGTCCAACACTCTGTTCCTGTAGCCTGTCTGATGTTTGACCTATGCATTCTCTGCTTGGTTCAAGAGCATTGAGCTCTTCAATACTTCAGAAGTGCTACTGGCAGCATTACATTGGATAAAGGTATATGAGTTTTTTTGGTTTTATGCATTTGTTTTGCCAAACATATGTAATAGCATGAATCATGCAGCAGGACACTGTTATTGCTATACAAACATTGTTTCCCAAAACTGAAACAAGCTGTACTTGCAGCTTTTACACATTTTTTGTACATCCATATCCTCACTCAAGAGCATTTTGTTGCTTTTATCCATTGACTCTGTCACAGTTAAAGCAACTAAAGTAATAAATGTAAGCTTAAAAGCTTGTCTATATTTAAGGTATTTCAGTGAACTGGGACCCAAGGAATGTTCTTGCAACTGTCCCCACTTCAGTTAATTGTGGCTGTTCTGACCTGTGAAAGCAACTTGGTTTAAGATTTCAGCAGCTGGATTTCAGCCATCATAGCAATTTCTCTTGCACAAGTTAGAACAGTAACCATGCAATGGAAATCTGAAAATCAGCTCTTCAGGCATTCTGCATTTCATTTGCTTGCTAAACTGTCACTTCCCTGTTTTACAATATCCATTCAGCTGTAATTTTTGCTTCTGGTTATTCTTTATTGTAGCAATATGCTGTTGAATGTATACTGTTACTTTTTTGTTACTGCTTAAGGGATGGGTTTTCAAATTCATGGTTTTCAATGGTAGGCACGAGCCTAACAAATAAAACTTCTTTTCACTTAAGTAGTATCAGCTAGATCTATGAGTAGTGCTTTAGAAAATCCTCAAAAGAAGCTGTAATAGGAACTATTTCTCAGTATGTCAGAGTTGTAAGGTTAGAGGATTTTAAAAGAATTTCCAATTAAGTTTTTATAAAAGCAGTCTTTTTATTCATGTGCATTTGGATTTGTATAATTGGCAAAGTTGACTTGATGTTGTTTAGAAAATATGCTGCAGACATGCTGTTCAGAGTAGAAGTAATTGATCAGCCTGGCTCCTTTTCATGTACTCCCAGTGCTTCTAAAAACTGTCTCTGTGAGCATTGTTCTTCACTCCGCCCGGACAAAGTGCCTCCTGAAGACAGGTCACTTGCCTGAGTGAACTTTAAGGTTGTTCTGGTCTCTGTATACATTCCCTGGCCTGCAAAGTTATTTAACTTAAAAACCTGTAGAGAAAAATATCATAGAATAAACTTTTCTAAGAATTTTTAATAATCATTAACAAGCCAGACATTATTCAGGTTTTGACTTCAGGAAGTTGAAGACAAAGAGATTTTGCTATTTTGTCTTCCCATGTGGCTCAGCATCAAAAACTTAACTGGTAGTGAAGCTTTGGTACTTAAAAGATTATATGGGGCTTTTTGTGGCTGTCATGGCATGGAGACTGGGCAGAAGACCAAAGATTGTGCTTGAGGGGCCTCCTATAATGCTCTGTATGAGGAAGGGATACAGGTGAGTCTCCCTCTCTCCTCCACTGTCATCAGACTGCAGCTGGAGTACCGTGTTCAACTCTGGGATCCCCAGCATAATAAGGACGTGGACCTGTTGGATTGAATTCAACCAAAGGGGATCCTTCAGGATGGCTGGACAGGGAGTTTTTATAAGGGTATGTAGTGGTAAGACATGGGGGAGTGGCTTAAAACTGTCACAGGGTGGGTTTAGATGGAAAGGATTCTTCACTATGCAGCTGGTGAGGTGCTGGAACAGAGAGGATGTGGATACCCCATCCCTGGAAGTGTTCAAGGCCAGATTGAATGAGACTTTTAGCAACCTGGTCTAGTGGAAATTGCCCCTGCAGTGAAAGGGGGTTGGAAGCATGTGGTCTTTAAGGTCCATTACAACACAAATCATTCTTGAAAAGAAAAGGATAAGAGAGATCTACTCCCTTCCCTCTTGGCAAAGTTCCCTAAACTCAGTTTGACCAGTTACTTGCCAGTGATGAGAGTAATGGCTTCAACTATCCACACAATATTGCAATATTCTGCAATTTTAGAGCTATCAAAGTAGTCCTGTGAAGTAATTACTGCTCTGTTAATGATATGGGAACTGTCAGTTTGATAATTGTGACTATAAACTATTCCTCTCTCCTCCTTCCACACCTTTCTCTTTTTCTTTCTCTGGACCCATCTCTTCATTCGTACACATGCCCACAGGTGTGTCCTGACCCTTGCCAATATTTGAGAGGATATCCTACCAAGTCTCTTCTTTGGTTATAACGCCAAACACTGTCTGATTGCATGTGTTTCATTGCATGCACATGCAAATGTTAGCCTTGCATAACAGTCCGGGTTGCACTTAATTTTTTCTTCTAACACCATACTGAAAACAACCATGAGAGTATTATGGGAAATTTTTTGAAGTTTTCACTGTTTAATAAGGTTAATAACTTAAAAATAGGAAACATTAGCTCTCCAGTCCCCAAATATGACCATCACTGTTTAGATTTGACCAGCAAGACAAAGGAAAGATTTAGGGTTACTGTGTTCTTACGACAATCTTTAGCAAGATTAAATTTATCCAGTTTATCCCTGGAAAGGATAAACTGTCCATTGAAATCAGTGCTTGTTCATCTTTGTCTAGGGGAAAACCACAGGACAAAAGGCAGACACATCCTCTATCTACTGAAAGTCTCATCTTGCTACCCTGTTTTGAAATATATCACAAAATATGCCCCAATAGGATTGAAATACAGTCTGTAGTGCCAGCTACTAAACCAAACCAAACCAAGTCAAGTGGTTCCTCAGTGTTTTATTTAAGTATTTGTGTGGGTTTTTTGAAATTGAAGAAATCCTGAGTCAAACCACAAGACTGCAGAAGCTGAAAATTATGATTTAGCAGGGAATGTCTAACTGGGGAGTGACACTGGCCATTTGTCAGGAACGGGAAGACTCCTGCTGAGTTGCTGACAGCAGTTAATGATACCCCTGACAATTAAGTACTGCTCCTGAAAACTATGTAATGTGTTTGAATGTTGCATTCTCGAGGCATTGTATGCAGGAGACAATGGTCTGCTTCTGTGCACTATGTAAGTTATTCTCAGAGTAAGAGTTGAGGTGGGAAGGGCCCTCTGGAGATCATCTCACCTTGTTCAAAGGAGAGTCAACTACAGCAGGTTGCTCAGGGCTGTGTCGAGTTGGGGTTTGAACATCTCTGTGGATAGAGACACCACAGCCTCTCGTGGATGTATTATCAAGTGACCACAAAGATGCATGGCAGTAGGTTTCAGGCTACTTAAAGCACACGCATTCCTGAATATTCATAGCTGCCCCTCCACCTACTTCATTCACTGCTTGTTTCCAGGTGGCCATCTTGAGCCTGGCAGCTGGCTTCCCAAGCCAGCCCTTCTGGGCTGACCTAAGCCCCCACTGCTGTCATTACTCTGGGCATGTGTACTCATGCTTTCCTCAAAAAGAGGTAGATGGAAGCATGCGGATGCCTGGCTCCACCTCCCAGCTACTTTGATGCAACTTTCAGCCTCTACAGGTTAAAGAACCTCTTTACCATCAAAGAAGGATTAATTAATTTGCTTATATTGGTCCCAGATAGTGTCACCAAAGGCAAATCTTTGGTATGTGCTTAAATTTGGGAAGAGACTACCATCTCTCTGGTGTGAAAGCAAAGGAGCTTAGATGTCATTTCTGCGTATTTACTTCTTTCCCTCTTTTGCCCTGAAGATATGAAACAAGGAGGCAGTAGGCCTTGTCATAAGTAGGGCACTTACAGTGCTCCTCTACAATGTTTTAAAGTTCCCCTCTAGGGCTTAGGTTATTGTCAGTCTCTGAAAACTGTTTGCAAGTGTCGGCTTTAGATCCCTTATGGTGGCAATGAGAACTTCTCATGACCATTTCTGCAGTGCTTTGGTACAATCAGGTAGGAAGGAACTTTTTTTTCTGTATACATGTGAAGGATCTGGATTTTTTTGTTATGTTAATAGAAATTACATTTTTAAATTACTTTTTTTGTATAGTGAAGACATGTGAGCACTAAGAAGTGCTAAGAAGAGAAATGTAATGATGCAGAAGCCAGAAAATCATAGGGCTGCTGCTGGCTGTCACTCAGATGGTTTTGTGTGACTTAAAGTGATGTATATCAAGTGGCAGGAGTGAGTCACTGGAATGGCGATGACTCAAGTTGTTGCTATGAATTCTGTGAGGAATGTTAAATGATGGGCTCCCACAGTGGCAGTGCTGCAAGTCTCTAGGTGACAAGAAAGGAGTTTAAATATTAGCAGTAAGAAGAAATTAAATTTAAGATTACATTATGGTTCACTGAGAACAATAAGATTTTTGCCATTTGTCCGGTTTCATTGCCTTGGAACATTGTCTAGGAATGTTACTACATCTCATGTAATGCTGTCAGTAAGGATAAGAGTAAGGAGAGTAATGTTTAATACAGTACTTTTGATTGTGGTTAGTTGATTATGTAAATGATTTAACTCTCTTTAACATCAGCCTTTCTACAATGAAGACTTTTATGAATATACTGAAGAACTACCCTGGAACTCAGGATACTGAGGACATGAAATGAGAGCTGCTCAATGGAGCATCGTAGTTCCTGCACCTAAAAATCCTTTTATGTTTTGGGAGCTGAAGGTCTGAGCATTACCCATGGTACCGTCATGCTTTCAAGTAACCACTGTTCAGAGCAGAAATACAGCTGGAAAGTCTACAAGCCTGTTGAGTTCTTGCAATATTTTATTTATCATGGATGGGCCATCAGTTGTTTAAATAAAGGAAAGGTGAGGGCATGAAAAGGAAAGAAAACAGCCCTTCTGACATAGCATTTTCAACAGAATACCAGAAGGCAATTTGGACTAGTGTACGAAAGGAAAGCTGCAGAAAGCTGTAAACTAGTGACCCAGAATGAAAAGAAAGTGAAATCTCCACCTACTCCAGCTTTTGTTATTGCCCATCTAAAATAATAATCCTCACAAAATTACCTTTCTTACGTTCTGTTGACATTTCTGAACAGGTGAGCAGGCTCTGTTTGGCAGTCAGCTGTATGGCATGCAGGCTCAGGCATTGGTATTCATGTGGTATTGTGGGTGTTTTCATTCCTGGATTTTGTGAAACAGGATTATGTAGAAAATGCATTTGCTTGTCTTCAGGGTGGTGTTGATGTGTGGCAGTCCTAGGGTGCTGCAGTTTCACAAAGGTCTTCAAGTTGTAGCCATAATATTATAACATTTAGCTCCAAGTGCAAATTTTTGCTGCAGAAAAGAATATAAGAGGAAGATATCTATTCCAAATAGAAAATCGGTGGTGTTGAGAACAAGGCTAACAGTCTTAAAATAAAACTATTTTACTGCTTTTTTAAGTTAATGGCTATCAGGTGATTACTCTCAGTTATCTAAGAGCTGTTCAAGACCACAGTGTTAATACAGCTACATAAACTGCCCTTGCGAGCTTATTTTTGCAGTACTTGGATATACAAACACCCTTTTCTTCCAAAGAACAAATGATTCCCTGGTATTCTTACCTATTCCCTTGCTGTGGTCCTTACGTCAAGTCTATTTTGTTTGTTTGTTTTCCCCCCAAACTTCCTGTCAACGTGAAATCCCAGCTCCCTTTTATACATCCAAAAGCAAGTCTTATGCATGGGTCAGGTAACAATGTGCCTCCTCAAAAAGAGAGTTAAGCACTGGTCTTCAGGTGGTGTCAGAGTCCCTGTGCCCATGGTGTTAGTGTTGGCTTGTCTTTGAAAAGGCTAAGAGTTTGAAGCTCTGCTGTAGTTCTTTCTGACCTAGTAAGTTCTTAGGGCCACTTCAAGATTTGTGCACTCCAGAGTTTCATCAAAAATTTTATTGGTGACTTTCTTATGTCAAGGATTTGACAGAGTATGAAATGCAGCTTCTGGAATAATATGTATACTCTTCTGGAGAGCAGAGATTCAGGTTGAGCTGTGTCAGAATAGGTTTTGACTCATCTAACGAAACATTCTTTTTTCACCTACCTAGTAAAGGTTGAGTTCTTTGTGGGGTTGGGGTTTCTTTAATCCTTCTGTTATGCACCTCACTAACTGTGCATTACTGTAGATGGGGAGAGAGATACTTCACAGGTGTATTTTGGCCTTGGCTCTAACATTTTACCATGTCTGTCTGTTAAAATAATTCCTATAGCCAGAGCAATTCTCTGTTGACCAATCCAAGACACTTGCTGTTCTTACCGGTGCTTTGGCTATCCACTGAATGGTGTGCAAGCCAGAACTAGATGTTTCCCAACTACCTACCTTTCAGAACACTGAAGCTCCACAGGAGATTTAACCTTCTCACATAAGAGGTAGCCTGATTAAGAGATTCATGAAGAAATTGGCAATCAAAACACTTTAGAAACTTTTCAGCCTTGACTACTCCTACTCATTCACTATTCTTAGTGCACTCTCTATTGCCGTCAAGAATCTAGCTCAAAGCTCTGAGATTCTTCTCACTTCATCAGTATCGTAAGACTCCTTTTTTGTGTCTTTATTTTTAGCCACACAGTTCCTGGCAATTAATGTGCAACCTTCTTTCCTGGGGAGGAATGTGTTTGTTAGGTACTGTGAAAACAGACTGTGTTTTGCGGATGTTCGAGGGTAGAAATTAACTTTTTCCTACATTCTTATTCTGCATTGGGGGCAGATGTTGATAGTGCAGCTGATTCTGCTTCAGTTCTTTCAATAGGATTATCCACACTCCTAAAATTCTGTCCTGCACTTGCTTAAATGTTTTACTGGCCTGGAGCTTAGTCTGAAACATTGACTAGGAAGCCTGTTCTGAAGTAATGAAATATTCATCAATGAGCATGTGAATAAACACAGCAGATTGCAGAGTCGGAAACATGCTGTTTAAGGAAATGAACTTTGCTCATTTAATAAATGCCGTTTGTTTTTTGTTACAACTTGTGATTATACTCATGTAAGGTATTAGCAGTGATCCTGTGTAGGACAGAAAAGGAGCTGCGTGTATGAGCGGAAGATGAAAGAAGCAGAGAGTTGAACAAGGGAACCCCAGGGAACTTGATCCTGCCTGAATAAAAGAAGTGCTGCTGGCTGCCAAGTTCCCTTTCCTCAGCACCCAGAGCAGGTCTGAAGAGGGTACAATGACATTTATTATGGGTTAGCACGTGGTCATTGCTGAACAAGATATAAAGAGCTTGTGATTTGAATAGTAGCTAGAGAATACCACAGACCCTGAGGAAGGAATCACTTAATATGCTTGCATTTTAGCTTTTGCAGCAGCAGAATATTTTTTGAACTCTTGAGATGTAGTATTGGTTGCTCAGAAAGATAAATCAGAGAGGAATTTTTGTATGGGGACAGCAATGGTGGTAGTCCAATGCATCATGCTTGCCAAGGAGCTGACTATTTCCAGAAGACATAGAGGTCCTCCCTCTCTTTTTTCCTTCCTCCCTCCCACTAACAAATAGTGGTAAAACTATTATATATTAAAGGATCAGTTTGTAAATATGTGCTGACCTCAGTGCCTTTAAAGGTTCCTTCTTGACCTTTAAAGGTCCCTTCCAACTCAAACTATTGTAATTCAGTGCCACTGGAATAGTGTAGAGAAGCAGCCAGTCTTTGATTGCAAATGCTCAGTTAAAACTTTCAGGTGCAGAAGACACAATTTTGCTGTGCCAAGTCCCAGTTAGTGCAAGTTTTCAAGGTATTTATGCTGATGCCCTTGCTGCTGGAGCAAAACAAAGATTGCTAAAATGACTTCCAGATGGAGGGTGCACCTCTGATCGTGCATAACTACAAGCAAAGTCAGGGCAATCCTGAGGCTGCTTTTGCTTGAACCGAGGGAGGCGCAATCATCTTGGAACTCAAAGTGGAGGAAGAAAACTAAGTGAGAATCACCTACATTAATTGAAAAGGAATTAGCAAGAACACCAGCAGATTGCTGTGATAACTGAGAAGCCATAGAACAAATTGTTGCTGTGGACTTGACTGAGTCCCTTCCAACTCAGTATATTTTATGATTCTATGAATTTTGACTTTTGCAAAATGTTGCACAGAAAACACCAGGTACAAGCATAACATCTGCTGTTCTTCTGACAGTCTAAGTGTTTCCTCCTGGATTGCTGTTTTACCTTGAAGTGTCAGTAAATATGATTAAAAATAGGAATGGGGAAATGTGGGTGTCATACATATGATGCTACAGAGTAAACACATTCTGTGAAAATGAGACGAGTGGTAGGTAGTGGTATCAGTACCCCATCTGATGATAAAAAGTTTCCGATGTGTAGGGAGCAGAGGCTTTTCAACTGGATAACCATCATCTGAGACTGTCAGTACAAAATGAAGGAAGTGCAGTGGTAGAAAGAGAGTTGATTCATCCTTTGGATTTATTCAACATACTTCTGTAGTTTTGAGGGATAATTGAAAGTTTGGGATAAGACTGTTCTTCTCAAAGTGGTATAAAGCTTAACCGAGGAGCCCTATCTAGAGCCATAGCCTGCATACTGCATGTAGGTTAGCCTGTTTGAAAATCATCTTTGCATCTGTCTTAGCTGATGTGCTGGGAAGCCATACAGAAAAGCACAGGCTGATTACAAAAATGCTAGAATTGAGCTGAGAGAAGAAAAGTCGGACTAACCTGCTGGAGTCCTTTGAAGATCTTACTACAAAGATACAGTGCGTGTCAATGTGCTTAGCAATTTGTCTCCAGCTGCTGAAATCAAAGGACCCAGTGCTTCAGTATAGAAACCAAATGATCACATCTGTACTGAACAAATATTTAGCATATCACCCACCAGACCCTTCAGAGCTCGAGCCTCTATGATTACAGTCAGGCATAAAAAACTGTGGGTCAGGCCATTGGTTTTGTTGTCTTTGCTATCATTATTATTATAATTATAATCATACTTTTAGTCCTTCTCACAGGGAATATGACAGTCATAGTTTACTTAAAGACATATCTGAGAGCCTTCCTCCTCCATGTGTGACTCAACAAACAGAGACTTCAGAGAATCGGGAATGCTTTTGTTGTCTGCTCCTACAGTCACTTCTGCTAGAAAATGTGCATATAATTGTTACTTAAAATTAATATTCCAGTCATGTTCTTCCCAGAAGATTTTCATATACTTAAAATTACTGCATCCAATCCCGCTGGATAACTTTAATGCCTGGAAGAAATCAGGAAGCAGCATAGAGCATGTGCTTTATTTAAAACAACAAAAAAAAACCCAACTCAAACCAGAGTGGCTGTTCAAAAACACAGACCTAGAAAAGGAGACTTTCTTTCTCAGCAGAGCAGGGAAGTGATCGTCAAA
>NW_008237353.1:935142-939153 GCF_000691975.1 Corvus brachyrhynchos
TCCTGCTGGGATGCCTCAGTTCCAACCAGAAGAAATTGCCTGTAAGTGTGTTTTCATGCCTTTGCCTGTTCACTTTGTGGCATCTCTCTTGTGGATTTCATGATGCAGCATCCCTCAGGCAAAGTAATACCTGTTAGTCACCACCACCAAAGTGCCCTGTATCTGATTTGGACACCCAGAGCTCAAACGCTCCATACAGTGTTCACTGAACAAGACATTAATCTCTTCACACAACCTTGCTATCAAGAACGCAACAAAAAAGTCCAATTAGATTATCAGTTTTAAAGCTGAACAGTCTCCTGGCTCTTAGCTCTGGTCTAGTCAGGCTTTGATAACAAGCGCTGAGTTTTCTCTCTGCACTGAAAAAGCAGGAGGAGCTTCAGAACACTGGCCACGTGCATTTTAAGTTGCATTTTGCCTGTGTACAAACACACACACATGTCCTATATTTGTGTGTAAATGGCACCTTTCTTAGAAATGACGTTTGTCTGAGACATCAAGTGTGTGCAGGCACCTTAATGATCTAACAGTCTGAGACACATTGAATAGAAATATTTGTCTGCTTTGCTTTATGACAAGTAAAGTAAGAGTGTGGAATAGTTCAACTACCACCAGAAGGCATGGTGCTGCCCCAGCAGCACTATTTTTGGGTTGATGGTAGCTGTCATCACTGGTTTTCCAAGCGGCACAGCAGCTACTGACCTACCTGTGCTCCAGCCCTGCCTAAGCTGCAAGAGCTATTTCATGCAAAATTGCTCTCTAATTAAGTTGCACAGTGGTAGACCTAGCAGAAACTGTACTGAAAAGGGGATGCCACTTTCCAGTAGGTACAAGAAGTTCAGCATGTCGTTAAGCAAATAGAATGAATGGCTCTTCACAGCCCAGTGCTTACTGTATTTGACCTTGCAGTGCCAGCTATTGTATGTTGGCTAACAGTACCTTGGCTATACTATTAACAGGACCCTGATAGTGACCCTAGTTACTGTAGGTTAATGACCCAGCCATATTAAAAAGTGAGTTTTGTTGTGAATGGTAGGATGGGATGTACAGTGATGTTTCATAACCTGGTGCTGCTCTGCCAGGGTATTATTACCTGAAAAATCCTGAGGAGCTGGAAAGAAAATAAACAAGAAGTTTGTAGATACATGCATCCCTTTGCCTTCACTGTTACTAGAAGGTGTTAGATAATTTCCATTAGAAAAATGTACTCTTTTGCTGCTGATCTTGACATTCTGAAATGCAGGCTATTACATGTAAATTAAAAGAATGTTTCATAAGAAATTGTGGATGGAAAATGTCTTAAATCTTCTGCTAAATGAAGTAAAAATTGTATTAGGGAGATGGATCATCCAGCTGCAGAAACTATTCACCTCAAATTGAAAGAGAGTGAAAACCATTAATCTGGTAGACTACATGAATTATCTGGGCTGGTTACAAACCAAAACATAATTAGATGTGGTTGATGGCTTGAGGTTACTTTAGACATCAAAGACAGGGAAACGGAAAGGACAGAGTGGTTACGGAAGTAGGGGTTTGGAAGAGCTTCCTCAGACCCAGTGAGTACATGAGCATTGTCTTGGCATTCTGTGCCCTGTGCTGCCGGCTGCTCTGCTACATATATACCCATTCCCAGCTGTTTCCTGTGCACCTAGGAATTATTATTTGTAATGAAAACTAAAAGCTTTTGGGGTCTTTCTCTTAGGAAAAGAAAATAGTGTGACACTCACAGAAGATGTGGAAGTAGATGCAAAAAGATTCATGCAAGTACAGAATATGTACGTGTGGACAAGTAATGGGTGGCTTGGCATTTTGCTGTGGGAGAAAGTGTAGTGGTCATGGAGATGCTGTACAGGCATCCCTGGAGAATGATACCCTCCTTGTCTATACAGGTCAAAGCAACCAGGAGACAAACATCAGCCTCTACCTCCCAGGAAAAGTTGTGTTCGTTTTTTACAGCTGTGTTTCATATTTGTTCCTTAGTGGAACGTGACTTGCATTGCTTCCATTGATAGCCCATTGCTGCTTAGTCTGTATAAAGATAACTCATTTTGAAGGGGTAACAATTTGCTGTGGCCTTAGGTGCTTCTCCCTTGTGTGTTTGCTTTTTTCATTCTAAATCCCTATTGTAAACACTTACTTGTAAGTATATCCTTATTGAAGGCTTCATCTGCTGCAATCATTTTTTTTCCTTATTTTAACCATTTAGGAAATTCAGTCTCCCTTAAGTACTAAAGTATAAAATATGACTGGTAACACTAGTCTGGTCTCTTAAAATTAACTGGAATTGCAACTTCTCACACTGCTCCAACCAGGGACTGCAATCCCACTGTGCTTCTTCAGGAGCAGAGGAAACTCTCCTTTTTTTCAAACCATTTTTTCCACATCTACTGTTTGTTCAGGGATGGGATTAAGTAATTTTTGTCATGTTTTTATGGGGCTGGCACACAGGGTGTTACTTTAGTCAGACAACATGGACCTGGAATTGAGACATTGCAATCTTCCTGTTACGTGTTTCACCTTGCCTGTTTACCCATCCCTGGGGAGATACAAGAAGGCCAATGAATGTTCACAGATTTTCCATTTCCCTCTCACACTGTTGTCAGAGTCAGAATGTGAGAAGAGATGGGTAAGCCAGCTCTTTCATAGCATTGCCCTGCTTTCTACAGGTATAACCTCTGCTAACACAGTCACGACTTCACTCACGACTTGTACTTTAAAGACTGACTGCTTTCTTTAAAGGCCCCAGGTCACAGCCTACTATCCATCATAGTTTCTTGTAGGGAGGAAGAGGGATTTGTGACCTCAGTGTTCGTGCCTAGCAAAATCCTTAGGGCTTGCTCAGTCTCAAGGTTTCTCTTTTTTTCCCCTTAAGGCTTGAAAGGAAGAGGGAGAAAGTGAGAGGAGATGTACCTGCAGCAGGTGCAGAGATAGAATCATGATACTGGCTGTCATCATTGTGTTTAGACTGCCAAATAAAATAATGATTGAAAATTAAGATTAAAATTGGAAATCTTCTTTCATATCTAATGAAAATCAGTAATCTTGGCATAACATATGGTGCTGCGTTCAACTCCTAGTGCCGTAGGAGTAGTTTGCAGCTGACAGCACATATGTCCGTACAGTATGCTTCAGAATCCCCAAATTTAGATATTTGATTGAATCAGTAATTTTTAAGCTTGAAACGTAAGCATATTCCTCATCCCCTTTCTTCTCCTGCTCCACCCTCTACACCCCCAGGAAGCACCTTGAAAAGTTAAGCATTTCCTAATGCTTTGTAATTATCTTCTGTGGTCATTGGGAGTGATCTCTGCTCATTTGGAGTGATCCTTGCTGTCATGCTTCCAGTATTCTTTTGGGAAAAAAAAAAGGTCTTGCATTTCCATTAAGGAGAGCAAAAGTCTCCAGAGAGTCCCAGGTGCCATCTCAGAGTTCATATATTACCTGCCAGGAAAGCCTGCTGCTGCAACTGCCATTATGGGTTTGAGCATAGACGGTGTGAATTATAAGTACAGTGTGATATTGTGTCTTTCCTGACCGACGTGGTAAAACTTTCAGGATCTCTGAGCTTTCCCTTTGCAGAATATTTATTAATCCTGTTTCCACATTCATCTCCATACATTCACCATGCATAAACTCTCACTAATTCATCAAAGTGTGCAGAGAATTGTACTCTCCAAGAAGAAAGAATACAGAGTTCTCTCATCAACTCATTTTCTCTTGCTTTGCTTGGATCCCTTCAGGGTAAAATATCAGGGGTTTTTTTTCTTGTGGCATTTGATTTTGTTTGTGTTTCATTACCAGTAGAACTTGTAACAAAATTTGGTCCATTTATATTCTGGCATTTGGAATCCAAAGCAGAAGACCATGTGTACATAAATTAAAATTTATTAAAAAAAAAGTGTTTTAATGAACACAGAAGTAACACCTCCTTAGTCTGAATCAGAAGCTGGGGATAGCACGCCTTTGCAAATTCATGTACGTTAGCCCACTCTTCTTAAAGAAATCTACTGA
>NW_008237353.1:939169-967122 GCF_000691975.1 Corvus brachyrhynchos
GGTTCAGCATGAAGTCAAGCTTAGGGATGAGGTCTCATGACTGCTAAGGTGAATTAGATAGGGGGAAATATTTGAAGAAATATTTGGCTGCAGACATCTGCATTTTAAAAGAGAGGCTGTATCAAGATACAGGAGTGCAAACTTGAATATATTGCCAAAGTACAACCTAGGTCCACTTTCTAGCTTATGCATTTTGATACTTAAAAATTGGGGTTTTCTCTTTGAATATGCAATCAGACTGCAGGAGGTTGGGATTCATTTGCTGTATTCATTTGCCTACAGCTATCCTTTGCAGAGCTGTGGCACACAGGCACTGTGCAGTTGTGTACCAGCATGTGAGATGGCCCCCTTTCAACCTGTTTTATCCCTACTGAGGGCTCTTTGGCTCCCATCACCTTGCCCTGTGTACTTAGTTCCCCTCTACTTCCAGTCTCTCACTGACCTGCAAGGCATTCTCAGTGTCCCCACATGTACCCAGCTTAAAATCCTCTGCACTGGGTCTGCAAGCCTTTTGGCAAAGGGGATTTTACCCTACTTCGTCAAATGGATTCTGTCTCTCAGCTCTTCTTCCTTAAAGAGGGATCCTGGGCTGTGAAAGCCAAAGCACAGCTTGCAACACTGGCTGCAGAGCTCATTGTTAGTTCTCAGTGTGCATCCACACCTGTCCAGACTTTTCCCGTCAATGAGGTCATCCCCTGGGCTCTCATGTTCTTTGCCTTTGCTCTCAAAGCTCTGTAGTCATTCTTGTTCTAGTTATTCACGCTAGTCGCACACCAAAAAAAGAGGTTAAAAGCTATTTCAGAAACTGTTTCCTTGATATTTCCCTACTTCACAATATCTGTTCTATGACTTTTCTTAGAAGACTGAACAGACTGTACTAATAGTTCTAATTATTTCAAGTAAATAACTTGAAGTATGATATTGCATCATTTATTATTGGCTTGAATAAGACTTTCTGGAAATGTAAGATTTGCTTTCCAGCAGAGCTGTCTACATACATTCACTTTTCTTGGAGAAAAAAAATTATATCTTTAAAACTGTATGGACTGCTATCAGTCAGGAAAGATTTGGGGAAACAAGGTTGAATCTGGAATGGAACATGTAAAAAATCACAACAAAACCAGGAGCCAGAACACTTTGATGGTATTCATGAACTCCTTCATTCATTTTTCATGAGCAGTGACAGAAGTGATGTTTTCTTAGCAAGAATGTTTGCAGAACTCCACCTTCTCTAGCAATTCTTCAATAGTCTTTTCAATATAATAACAGTTTATAATATAAATAAATCTTCAGATTTTCCATCTGATTTTATAAAAAGTTTCAGCAGGGAAGCAGAAAAATACCACAAAAAACTAAATCTCATAGGTAAGCAGCTTTTGGACAATTTATATGATGAAGTTGTTTGCTCAGGATATTGGATAAACTTAAGCAAATTAGGAAATATCAGTGTAAAGTGGAAAGAACTTGGCAATGTATCTGTGGTTTAGTTCATGCTGGGTTTATTTTTGGATCTTAATAGTTCCATCTTCCATTCCTCTACCCCTGAGAGTTAATGTTTTTGCTACCTGTGACAAAAATTACTTGCTCCTTGTAATGTCATGTTCTGAGAGAGCTGGCTGCTATAATCCATCTCCCTTTCAGCATTCATCTGCTCATCTTGGATTCTCACCCTGATCCACCATATCAGGGTTTTAGTACAGTCCAGGAACATATGGTGTATCATGAGGAAACCGTTTATATTCCTGGTGCAACCTACAGCAAAGGTGATTAAAAACTAAATAGATCTCAGATGATATTTAATAACCAAGGGGTTTTGCCTTTTCCATGGCATTTTCTTGCCAGCTTTTAGGAGTGTGTGTATGTGCTGCCCTCTAGCAGGACATCCCATCGCATAGCTGTTGTTTCTGTCACTCAATTTTGTACCTGTTGCCACTGTCGCTTTAGAAATACTGATGCTCTCCAGCTCCTCATTAGCGTGTTGTTCCTTGATGAGTGTTGCACACAGATGAGTAGTTGAGAGGAAATTTCCATGCACCCCTTGTTCCGGAGTTGGGCAGTTTTGTCTGGATGTCATGACAATTATTTGTACTGCCTTTTCTGAAGAGCTCAAGAGCTGCCCCAAGGGCTGTCCTTGAAGAGCAAGGTTGAGTTCTTTAAAAAGAAACTAACCACAGTTGGATACCAATATATTTCTGCTGGGACCAGTCCTTTACTGCTTTGAAGTCTGCTACAAGTTGTGTCAGGGGAAGTTTAGGTTGGGTATTAGGAAAAAGTTTTTCACCCAGAGAGTGGCTGGGCACTGGAATAGGCTCCCCAGGGCAGTGGTCACAGCACCAAGCCGGACAGAGTTCAAGAAGCTTTTGGACCATGCTTTCACATTGTCCACATGTGAGAATCACATGGTGTGATTCTTGGGGATGATGCTGGGCAGGGCTAAGGGTTGGACTCAATGATCCTTGTGGGTCCCTTCCAACTGAACATATTCTGTCATTCTGTGAAGTGTGGAAGGAATCATCAATATGTGTTTTATCAAAAGGCAAATGATCACTTGAGCCAAAATACCAGAGTAGAAATGCCAGCCTGGCTCTTTTCAGAGACTGAAGCATTCTCTGCATGTCTTAAATAATATGGGAGAGCTGAAACATGATGTGAATGTCATTAAAAATGCCAGGGAAATATGTGATTGCCTCTATATAGATTTAGGATGATGTAATACAGCTTTCATTAGGGCAAGGTTAGAGGCTCAAACACTATCATTTTTTTCACATGGAAAGTTGTAATTTCATGCCAAATTTTAATTTATTTCTCTCTGGAATATGAAAAAAATGCTATTTAATTACATCTAATTTTGACAGGGTACATCTTGGAAAATGAACCTTCACTGAGGAAAACTTGTAATTTATGCCATTTATAATTGCACAGATAAACTTTGTTTAAAGTCTCATAGAGAGGAACCAATCACTAACTTTTTCCCTCTTTTTCTGAATTTGTATTAGATTTGTAAGAGTGCTTTCAAGTGAAAGTAAAAAAATCATCCTCAGGCTGTTAGCACAAGTACCCCTCCCCACCACTAACATTCATTTCAGGTTTTCATAAGGATATGATAATTTACATAAATAAATATTTCTCTCCTGGTTTTTGGATTTTTTTTTTTTGGTACAGGGAGACCACCTCTTATTTTCTTTAACACCATACAGATGGTACAAATGTTGGGAACAAATAGATGAGGAGGCTAGGATCATTCAGCTGAGAGAGAGGGGCCAAGTGGCAGGTCACTCAGATTTGTACGCAGGTATAGGGGGACAGAAAAAAACCTTTTTTTCTCTTAACTGCATCTGCTCAGGAAACAACCATTGTCAGGTGCAGGGTTCTGCCGCAAGCCATCAAGTGAGTAGGGGATCCTAATGCTCCCTCCTTGTACTACTTCTCTTTAGTGTGCACCAAGAGGGCCTGTTGCTGTGGTTATGTGTTGATCCCCCTACAGTATTTTGGGAGGGGGAGGAGAGAGAGAACATTTTAATCTCTGCAGTGGCTGTTCTGACACATCTCAGCCTCTACAGAGACAATGGTATCCTAAGCCTTCAGAGATACTGTAAAGTGTAACTCAGTCTTTTGACATACTATTTCTATGGCTGGCAGTTGTCTTCATTTATTCATTTATTCCTATTACTTTGTCAGTTATTTGGGGTTTTTCCTTTTCTTGAAGGTGTGGGGGGGTTTGTTTGGTTGGCTGATCTTTCTTCTTTTATTTTTTTTTTCTTCCCTCTAATCAGATGTTATGTATGAAGATGGAGGGTAAGGTGTCTGTTTACCAAGCAGTGCTTTCTGGATGTGATACTGAGGGGCCCTACCCAGGAGGGACAGGGTATTTCTGATGTCAATATCCTGCATGCACTTAGCAAGACTGGGGGGTGACCAAATGAGATAAGTGCTAACTCCTCATAAAACAAGCAATACAAAATATGAGTTCTGAATGCTGTGAAGACATTGTGTTTGAGTAAACCCTATTTGTTGAGAGAGAGGCTTAACAGTGTATTTAGAGTGAACTTCTAGGTAAATTGCCCCATGGCAGGACTTGGTAATGCTTTTCTAAGTGTCTTTAAACACACTCAGGAAAACTTTATTTTTAATAGTTGTAGTGCTAAACTGAGTGTATCCTGCATCTGCAAGACTTGACAGATTCATCTTTGAACTTTGTTTCTCTTCTTTATCCTAAGTATCTTGCCACTAGTGTGGAGAATAGGGGAGGAAAATGGGCTCATTTCCTGAAGCAGTCACAATTTTCAAGTTCCATGATAACCTTGTTTAAAAATTTAGTTCAGAGTGAAATGGAAAGCATCAGTTCAGGTCTACAAAGAATTACAGCATGCTCCCAGATAAACTTTGAGGCCTTTAGTATGAAAGGCAAAAAGTTTTAGACTTCAGCAATGTATAGGGGAAGGTTCACAGAAATAAGAGTGAAATTATGTATTGATAAAGCCATTTAATGCTGCATAGGTATTGGAGCTCTTGCTGAAACCTTTCCAAATGCATATTTTATGCAATCTGCTTTGAACAGGAGTTCTAATACTTGAATCTTGGTGCATGGACTTGTTGTATAGTGGAGTAGACAAGAATATTATTCACACAGAGCTACTAACTGGCCTGAAAGCACCCTAACCAAACTGCAGGAGGTGCTGAAGAAAGGGTTGGGGCTGTTAAATGGTTATCTCTGCTGTCATAGTTTACAATATTTCTCCTCTCCCACAGCTGTAAAAAACAGCAGTCCTCCTGGGAACAGTAAGAATGTGCATGAAATGGTAATCAGAATAAAAATGTGAATAATTTGGAACATTCATTTGATTACATAGCAACTGAATTCAGTGTAGGTCTTTTTAGTTCCAGCAGTTTGCATCCAAGTCGAAATACTAATGGAGAAGTATACCTGCATCCTAGTTTAATAAATGTTGCACAGTTATTTCACTAGTGTTAGAAAACTTTTAAGTGTCTTTATCATAAAACCTATTCTTGAACAGTCTGAGGAACTGTAGGTTTCTTTATAGCAGTGGTGTTATTGCTGTTGATTGAGGTGCACAATTGTCAGTCACATAATTGTGTTTTCGTGTGCCACCACAATTGTTGTGCACAGACCTGACTGAGCCAAAGCTGAGATCAGCAGGCTCAGTTGAAATAACCAATTCTATGAATTTGGCATGAAATGTTTTCCTGAAACACAATCCATAATTTAACTTACTGTAAGATTTTAGTCTATCTGCTTACCTTTTCCTATATCATACTGCCATTTGACGACGATCCCTATGAGTAGGGCAATGGGAGGTGATACTTACACTAGAGTTTATTTCAGTGCTACTGCCCGAGGTGATGCACAGCAAGAAGCAAATTGTCTTGCACTCAAGGTCATGTGCTGGGAGGATCCTTAGGTGTGCTGCAGTTCCTGTGTCTCTGAAAATGTACCTTCTGGCAGGAAGTCCCATCATGGTGGTGCTCTTGTTGCTTTTGTTTGGGGGACCCCATGTGCCACATATAGTCAGAGTGGGAGGAAACCGTGAAGATGCAGCATGTCTGTGTGGGATAGAGCCAAACAAGGGCCATGCGGAGGAAGTGTCACGCTCTGAGCAGAGAGCGTGACATTTTTTTTTTTTAATGAGAAAGTATGTGCCTTCTATTCTGCCTGATATGTGAAAGAGGGGAGAAAGAAAACACTCTTCTGAGCTTGTCCCCACGCTCCTGCCCAGGTAGCTAGTAAGGTGTACTGGCCTCCTCATTTTCTAGTCAAAATAAGAACAAGGTGTCATTTAGCTCTGTAATTCCCCATGGCAGCAATCAAGTTACCACTAGATTAGCTAAAAAGGAATAATTTGTATATTTGTAATTTTCTCTTTTTCCTAGGAACCTTCTACAAATGTCTCCTAGGTTGGAGGAGTAAGGTCACTTACCTGTGGTGACAGGTAGGCAGCTTCAGAAGGTACCATTTGGTATCTGATAGCTGCTTCTCTTAATTTTTCTCCCTGTCAATGAACAGCAGTTTTTTCTTTACAGGGAAAAAGAACAGAAATTAACATGTTTTAGTTTGAGGAAAATTCTATGGGTTTTTTCTGTTATTTGGAGTCTTCCAGCATTTTTGTGAGCAGCTACTGCTTGGGGTTATTCTCAGCCTGCTCAAGTGAGCTGTAAGGTATGCTATATTTCAATTTAAAAAAGCTTATCTCCCTACAGACTCCTTCTTTGGGAACATGTACATTATGTTCACTTTTAGTTTGCTAGTTTGGCTGGTTTTTTTGCCAATATGGATAACCAAAAAAGTGCTAAACTTAATTTTCAGTGGTGAAAAACTGGCTTTTAAGTCACACACAGGGGGAGGACTGGCCTGGAATAGGATTGGGGTTGTGTTATGCATGTGCAAAAGTTGCGTTCTCTTCACTTTCACTTCTGAAAGCTTGTTCTTGTTCAATGGAAGTACCTTTTTTGTTTGTTTTTAATGAGTAGTAAACATTCTTGTGTCTTAATTCCACCTCCCACAACTCTCCAACGCACGAGTAACCTTAAATGTGAGAAGTTGGAGGAGATTTCTAAGCTTGTTTCCCAGCGATCAGTTACAGATGGTTCTGGTTTAATACAACACGGTTGCAAAAGCCCTCCTTGCAGTGCTGTCACAGTGGGCATGGCCTGGGAGCAGAGGCTTGGGAGCAAAGGACTTGGTCTGTAGTTTAAAAATTTGCCATTAGCTGTAAAATAACTGTTCCTGTTTTGAGCAAATGAACTTAAAATGCCATATCAGCTTCTCTTTTACTTTTTTTTTCTTTTCCTGCTACTTGATATGCCATAAATGAAACTGAAGCACAAGAGTTATGTACTGAGGAGCTTACCATTGATAACTGCACCCATGTTTCTTTGCCCTGAGACCCGAATGTGTTAGTCCACATTTCAGATAGCTGGTGATGCTCTGCCTGGTTGCTCTTGTGCAGAAATGAGACCTAGATACAGCTGAAAGTCAAGGGGGCCTCCAAACCTGCATGGCTGTATAATCTGACTGGAGGCAAGTAGGCCATGTTTAGATTTTGTGATAAGCTGCACATGCACTGGTAATATCAGAAATTTAATAAGATGCATTTCCCAGAGCGTTACTAATTCAAACATGCACATTTATTTTATTAAATAAGGTGAAAGCATGGCAAAATTAGCTAAAAAAAAAGGAAATAAAAAGCTGCCTGATTCTTAGATACTGCTGTGAAAAGATGCCAAAGAAATTAGATACAGATACTGAATTTAATGTAATATGGTCCTTTGTGATCTAATTACTCAAGAAATGCTAGGGTTTGTTTTGTAAATGGAACTATTGGGGAACTTTAAAAAAAAAGTATTTAAGTCAGCATAAGATATAAAAGCAATTTCCTTTAAACTGGAAAAACAAGAAATCGCAGCATTGTGCATTCAGTCCACATAATAAATCATATCATATTGAATACTCCAGATCTGAGGGGTGACATTGAGCACTGGAGACTTTCCAGGAATCAGCACTAGCTAAATGGTGCAAGTAGGCAAGATACCAGTCTTTTGTTTCTTGTTCAGTTTAAGGATAGTCCCTTGGAAATAAAAAAAAATAAAAACAGGATTTCCCTGACCTGTATTCAATCCATCTAAACACAAAGAAAACAGATTTTTTTTCAGTTAAACTCTCCAAAAAGGAAAGAAAAATGTGTGTCTGGAAACTGTATTGCTCAAATTCTGCCAGTTTTAATTGTAGAAGGCCTGTTTTGAAGCAGTATGTGAAGCAAAGGGATGAACTCAGTGGATATGAGGGCTTTGAGTCTGTGGTCTTTGAAACACATGGCTCTTACTGTTCTATTTCACCTTCTAACTGGTGCTCCTTGTCCAGCTTGAATTTTGTACCTTTCATAAGTCAGTCGATGTTTCCTATTCCTTTCTCCATTGCATGCCTATGGTCCATGT
Organism: Corvus brachyrhynchos; assembly: GCF_000691975.1. Lineage (NCBI taxonomy): Eukaryota > Metazoa > Chordata > Aves > Passeriformes > Corvidae > Corvus > Corvus brachyrhynchos. The sequence continues at coordinate 947,120 of NW_008237353.1, forward strand.
GAAGCATGTGACTGCTTCTTCTTGGAAACTCACTGGAGCAAGCTCTTACAAGCACAGGAGAGGGTCTCAGGGCATTCTTCAGCCTCGGGTGGAAGGTGTACAGAGCCAGCCACACTTGCTGGTTTTTCCCATATTCCCCTCAAAGCATAACCTCTTTTTTTCTGGAGTGCTCTTTAGGTCACACAAAAGTGGTGATATTTAAACCTGTTTAAAGCTTTCTGCATGAATATATCATCTCATTTTAGAACAGAGTGTGTCCTGTAAACTAACAAGCATAGCCTAATCTGAAAAATATATCTATCTGAACTCATCTGGGTATCCTAGCAGGATTTGCAACTAGTTTAATTCTACTGATACAGAATTATACCATTTAATTCTTACAGTGTAATGTCTATACAGGTGTAAAATCACACCCGTAATTAGGCTGTAATTAGCAGGTGTTCCAATGCTGGTGTAGATAACTAATGCAGTTTTGAAATAGATCTCCGTCTGGTCCCTGTTTTCCATGGGTTGGCTGGTGTCATATGGGAGCCTTGGAAAGTCCAGAAGGGAGGTTATTGAGAAGGCAGAGCCAGGCTCTGTCCGAAGGAGCACAGAGGCAGGACAAGTGACAATGGTCTTGAACTGAGCAGGTAAGGGCCTGATTTGCCAAAGGGAAAAAAAAACAAAAACAAAAACCTGTCCCCATGATGGCAATAAGGCCTGGACCAGCCTAGAAAAGCTGTGCAGCCTCCATTGTTGGGGACTTTCAGGACCCAGTCGTACGAAACTCTGAGCGCTCTGGTCTGTAGTCTGGGCTCAGCTCAGATTAAATTAAACCAAGTGGTGTAGTCTAGGAGTAGCTAACATGCACCACCCACTGGGGGCAGTTCTTACTGGGGTCTTTAGAGGAGATTTGAAAGAAGTCAGAGGAGCATGGATGGAATATGGGAGCATTGAAAGTTGTCTGGGTATGGAGGGCAGAACAGGAGAGAGTGCTAACTTATTTGTGAAGGGCAGACATGGAGATCACTGAAGGGTAACACAATGAAGGACACTTTACACTTTCATGCCTGACACTATTTGATTACCAGGGTATATTGCTTTGCTAAACTGAGCATTTCTATTCAAACACATTAAAAGAACTCTTAAAATTGTTCCTTCATCACCTTCCTTGTCATGCCCATTTCATTATGTTGGGCACCTGTCTCCAAAATTAGAAAAGTCATCATCTTGTATGATCTGCCTTACTTAAAGGGAAACACTTGGGTATGCAGAATACTTTCTTGGCAAGCAGTTCTTCACAACATAAGCATGTTTACTCAGATTTATCTGACCTTTCCCTTTTGGGCCTCGATATTCATGTAATTTCTGTTTGCTTTCAGGAGCACATGCTACATCTGTCATGGTCCAGTCCTGCATTTACTGTGAATGGTTACAGAAAGAGCCAGTACATGTATTTCTGTGGTATGGACTTCTGTGGTGCTTGTTGGAGAGTTCTGCATTGGTACCTTTTGTAGTCACATTATAGAGATTTGGACTGCAGAACATCTCTACAAAGCATGCTGACTCTGGCGTCTGAACAACATTTAGCACAAATCACAAAAAAACTTCCAGTTATTATATGGGATGAGGTATCTCATCTGATATTATCAAGCTTGTTCCCAGAATAACAGATACCTGAATTTCTAGCCATGTGCTTTTTCCATTTCACTGACCAATATTGTCCTTGGTAGGTTTTTCCCATAGTGTACTCACACTGCAGCATTTTTTTGAGCAGATAAATATTGAAGGCTAAAAAAAAACAATTGCTGTTGTTCATGGAGAATCATAATTAGATTTTGCGAGTGTTTTGAGAGGAACATGGTGGGAGCTCTCCTTTTCTCAAAATGGCTGCCCTATAGACAAGATTCCTAGTCCAAGAGACAGTTAACAAAATCTAGCTTTTCAAGTTTCCAAATTAGATTTTACATGTACACATCATTACTTCTGTGCAATGCTTTCAAATCGCCCTGATTACAAAATACTTCTTGTAATCAGATCAAGCTGAACAGGAAATCCCAACTAAGTGCAGTATCTCGTGAGTAATTGCTGTACAAATACTTTAAATAAATTGTGAGCAATTTCTTATGCAGTGGCTTTAGCTAATGTTATTAGGATGCTTAATTGACTTTTCTCTCTGTCAGGTTTAGCCATAATGCTGAAATGTGAAGAGAAGAAAACATCTGAAACTAAGGCACAGTACCTCATTTGCATTGAGGCATGAGTGACAATTTTTCTTTCACAGATCTGTAGGCATTGATTAAAAACAAAGAAGAAAACACTTGGGGGGAAAAAAAGCTAGGAGCAAAATTTGAGGACTGTTTGGAAATACCTGTTTGTATATGTGAAGAAGGAGAAAAAGATTCAGGGGGTGGAATGGGGGAGCATGTGCAAGAGAAGGGGATTGTCTGTAGACGTGGAATTTTTATTGATCTGTTTTTTAATTGTGTGGGTCAGCTCCACACGACTGGCAAAACCATTCCTGAGATACGGAGATGAGCATTCAAGATGGTCCTGAGTGCACAGTAACAAATTCTTAAGCAATGGTCTCTATCCTGAAGTTCATATCATTATATGGTGAGAAGAGTCTATTTTTTTAAGTTATTATTCTTTTCCTCTGATAAAGCCTTTACAAATTTTGATTTTATCGTCATGTGGCATAAGGAAATTTTACAGGTGGCTTCTACCCTACCTCCAAGCATTTGTACAACACAGGCTGGTTTCCTTACAGTTTTTACCAAAGTGGCCTCAAGATTTCTGTTGAGTTGGCTTTGGGTTGGGAGGATTAGAGGGACTGGGGGGATTGTGGGTTTACTCACTCCAAGCTGAGTGAGAATGTTTGGTTGATAGGAAAATCAGCTTTTTTGGTCTGTGTTTAAGAGTTCTTGTAGTACATCATTGATGACATTGTCAGCACCTGGAGTCAATGTTGCACACAAAGAAGTTGATTTAATGTCATTGTGCTTTCTTTCCTCATTTTGATTTAGTTGTTGAATTTGCATCTAACTCACCACTTGAATATTTAGTTGTACAGACTGATTTATATCAGTTATATATTTTCTTAACAAACTAGATCGCTTTGTTCTGGTATAACACAGGAGTATTTGTCCAAAGATAAGGGCAAAGACACAAGCCAATACACATTGCTATAGCTTTGCAAAGATGATGTATTTCTATTAAATGAAAGTGAAATCAGTAATGTCATTCTGTGGGTTTTTTTAATGTTGGAATTAATGTATGTTCAAAGACTATATTAATTTAAAACAGTACAGTCTTCACATAAAAGGGAGCCACTTTGATTCAACTATCGGTGTTTAGAGAGAAGAGAGCTGTAGAATTTTGCAAGCTTTTAATTGAATCAAGTTAGTTTAAAATAAACTTCAAATTGTGTTTTACTTTTATATCATCACAATGTGAATCTTTCACATAATATTAATAGGCACTGCAAGTTGTTCTACAAGATAGCACAGCAGTTATTTACATAAAACATTAAGATAAAAAGATAAAACCAAGGAACTTCTCTTACGTTTGCTGTTCTGGTTTAAATTATTTCCACTTTGTAAGCCAAAGCAAAATATATGCTGAGAATTGCTGCGAGGAGAAAAAACGTCTTTTTAACACCCCCCCACTCCATCTCCCCTGTCTCTTCCCCATTAAGATTATTGATGATAAACTATTTGGAATATGCATGAGTATTGCTAAAGAGGTGCAGCAGAGATAGATTTAATAATTAATGCACAGGAATTATTTATTTCCCCAATATATTGCAAAGCTTCGTCATTTCAGTAATGATAAACAGTCTTGATGGTGCTGGAGCATTGAAAACAGAAAGGAAAATGAAAACAGTCTCTGAGACTTGTTTATCGTTTGAATATGTGGCTTTAATATTTTTAAATTAAATGCTAAAGCTTTTTTATATATTTGATACCTACATATTGTTTATTAGTGGCCATTTGTTACATTTCAGTGGGACCTTACAGAAATAGTGATCACAGTGAGATCTTTTATCAGGAGCTGGTTCCTTTCATTAAAAGGATCTGTTGGAGAACACTGTCCCTGATTTGTCATGCATTATTGTGTAGCTCATGCTCACAAGTATATGACATGTTCCAATATAAATATTATTTCAACTGTCTATTAGATATTTATTTTTCACAATTTAGCCAGTTATTCCAGTGTTCATGTTCTGCTTTTGGGTTTCTCTTTCTGCATTGTAGTGCTTTTGCTTTTCTTCATTTTGTGTTACTGATATGGGGCTGCATCATAAATTTATCAGACTCATTTCTAATTCTAATCTCATTCTCTAAACTGCTCGCTGCTCTTCCAATCCAAAGCAATCCACAAGTTTTAGGTGCCTTCTCCAATTCTGATATCAGAGTAACTGCTGAAAATATTGAATGCACCAAGGAAACACTTCTCCCCAGAGATCCTGCTTAAAGCATGTTATTGGTTTGTGCTGCATGATTAGTAGATACTTACGTAGATAGATGTTCCCAACAAATTGATCAATCCAACAGTGATTTAAGGGAACAAAGTCAACAGGCTTAATGTAATACAACACTTGACGTCACTTCTTCTGCTTCCATTCTCCTTTCTTTCTGTCATTCTCTCCAACCCATGAGGTCAAGAAGGAAATTAAATTGATCAGACTTAACCTTGTTCATGACAAGTCTGTGACATTTGGGGGTTGGGGTGAAGGAAGGTGGCATACAGCTGTTTGTTTAATAATTTAATATCATTCCTGCAGACAGTCAAGTTGACTTGCCTGTAACTTTTTCTTCCCCCTTTTTTTTGAAGACTAAACACTATTTGGTTTTTACCCAGAAATAACACTTGCATTTTTTCCACAGTTTTTTTCCGTCTTGTTCCTAAATAATACTGAGGTAAATATTATCATCTTGGTGAGGTGAATAAAACTAACTTAACTAAATATTTCTTGACCTGTTCTTTCTGTATTTTGACCTGTATTCCTCCTTCATTGTTAAAGCTAATTTAAGTATTTAGTTATAACTAACTTTTTTATGATGAGGAGGTTGAATACTTTAGTCTCATTGTAGGCTCTCCTTCTCCCTTGATTAGTGGACCTGTTAATTAACTGAGATAATGGTCTTCCTCTTTTTACTGGTGTACTTATAAATCTTCACTACTTGTAAGCTGTTTTGCCTCTTTACCTTTCTGATTTTACCAGGTTTTCTTTCCTTCGTAAGAATGGCGAGCTATGTGGTTTTTTTACTCCATGTTTTCTATTCGTTCTTCCTGTTTTCTAAGTCTTTCAAGTGTCTCATTGCTCCTTATTTGTGTAGTTGTTAGTTTGCTACAGCTTTTTAAAGAACAAAATATATTTGTCCTTATTTTGTGTTTATTTTCTTGGTGATAAATCCTGGAGCATCTGCTCATGCTTCCTTTGTTTCTAGCTTTACAGATATTTTCCTACTGGACAATGCATTAAAGGCGTGATGTGGGGGTGAATGACTATGGAAAAGACATGGACATACTGGAGGCAGGCCAATGAAGGGCCTTGCAAATGTTTAAAAGACTAGAGCATCCTTCCACTGAGGAAAGGCTGAGAGCTGGGAAAGCTCTCTTGAGCTTGAAAAAGAGAGCTCAGGGGGACTCCCATCAATGTGTATAAATACCTGAATGGAGGGCCTAAAGAAGATGGAGCCTGGCTGTTTTCTGTGGTACCCGGCAACAGGACCAAAGGCAATAGCACTAACTGAAACGTAGGCGGTTCCCTCTGAACATGAGGAAACAATTTTTGACTATGAGGATGACCAGAAAGGTTGTGAAACCTCCATACATGGAGATGTTCAAAACTCAGCTGGACGTGGTCCTAGACAACCAGCTCTAGGTGGCCCTGTCTGTGCTGGGGTGTCGGACCAAAAGGACTCCAGAGGTCATTTCTGACCTCAGTCCTTCTGCAATTCTATGATGGCTTGACACGTCAAGACTGTGGCATGTTCTTGTTCTGTTAATGCCGTGGCTGTCTCTCACTGCAAACACTTCTGAAGTGTTACAGCTTAGTATAATACTTCAGAGGCTAGTACGTGATTAAACTGCAGCAATTTTGGAGATTAACAGGCATATTTGGGGTAGAGATAAGATGACAGGGAGCACCGATACTGCCTGATTATGTCTTCACTTTATTTAGAGAATATTGTTGTTGGTTTTTCAGTGTTTTATGGTTTTGGTTTTTGGTGGTTTTTATGTGTTATTCTCTGTTCATTTTCAAGTTTTTTTAATTGCCATCAAAAAATACCTGCATAGTTTAAGCTCAGCAGACCTGGTCAGACTTCTTTCAGGAACAGGGGCTTAAAAGGGCAGTTTTGTTCATCAAATCCAACCACTATCCCAGACATCACATCCAAGATCTCTCATAATAAGCAGTCGTCTTCCCTCCACATCCCTTCAGTTGGAGGGAGAAGCAGCAGGCGACTGTTTCGCTGACAACTGTTAGTGACAAAAACAGTGTTCCTGGTTTACTCTAACTTCAATTATTTATAGAAGATTGAAATTAGTCATTTGGAGTGGCATTAAATGCAACTGTCATTAGTGAGAATTTTTGTGTAGCACTGTTCAGAGACCTATTTTCTCTCCTCTTTTGCTCACTATGTGTGGCATCCCAATATGTAAAGATGCTTTTTGCTGATATCCCTTCTAAGTGTAGTGTGTTGTCAGGTAAGTGTCCATCTCTTATCTCAGGGGTCCTAGGATTCATTTAGTTTATCTTTTTTGGTCTATCCAACTGACAGTCAATCACAGAAACTTCGTTTTAAGTCCCAGGGATCTCTTGCTTTTCAGGACTTCAGGCTAAAAATGTTCAGGGAAGAGGTATTTTCTGTCTTCTGATGAACTGGCAACAAGTTCACTTGGAAGGCTGACATTAGGGCAGTAGTTTCTTCCTTTATAATTCTGTTTTAGTTGAACTGGTTTAAAGACTGATCATACATGCTCAAAACATGGGGGTTTGTAGGTAGCTTAGATGGCCTGTTATGATTTTCAGAGCACCCCTCTAGCAGACATGATTTTATAGTTCTGTTCATGTGTTTGTAGAAACGAAGCTCATATAGACTTCAAACAACTTGAATTTAATTTTCCCTTTAAACCTATGAATGTTCTCTTAGGCAATCCATTATATCCTTGAAAATGCAGGCCATCATGATGATGGAAGCTATGCCCAGTGGCATTCCAAGAAGCCCCCCGGTATATTTGCCATTACCTTTATCTTGTTTTGGATGAAGCAGTGGATTAGTGGGTGAGACCTCCTTGGTCAAAGACCTGAAGAATACATGTGTTCACTTGCCATCTGCCTTCTTGTGATTACACTGTAGTGCCTCGGGTCAGCAAGTGACAAGGTTTTTGTTGTCATGGCCTCAGTACCTCTGTGGTCTTCTCCACTCTTTCAACTTTAGGATTCTCTTTGGTGTGAACACCAAAGCCCACACTTGCTGCCTTTTTAGTTCTGTCATCAGCTGTTGTCCTTCTACAGACTTTAAAGGGTTTATGCTTTTATTTCATTTTTTTGTTCCAGGTGTGAAGGAGTTGCAAGGAGAGAGTAAGAAATACCTCCTTAATGTGATATAAAACACAAGTTTAGGAAATGCAAAGCTTCCCATTATGAAGGTGTTTTGACAATGTTGGATGTAAAATACGACCACTTTGTCTACTGTAATATAAATGGGTTAAATTTTCTTAATGAATTTTTAACTTTTCTTATTTTTGTAGATAGTCTTTCAATACTTAGGGAAGAACATCCCCCATAAAACAAAAGGTTGAAATATTTCTATCGTGTGTGTATAAAGTTTACTTGTTTATTTATTAAGTAAAGGAAATAACACATCTGTTGAGGGGAGGGTGAACCTGCATACATCAAGCATTTCAAGGATCGCTGAATAGACCTGGAAGACTACCTCTGTTAGAGGAAAAAACTGAGTAAACAGTATTATTCTTGCTCAACTGTAGCACAGTAGAAAGATTTTAAGATGGATAAAGAGAAAGCTAGCACAGGCTTGCACAGATTTTACTCAGCTTGAACAGTGCAAGTGGTTTTGTGCTCAGTATTGCTGCAAGGCATGTGTTGCTGTTGAATTACTTGCCCAAGATGTCCAAACATCGATAGCTACAGTTGGAGACCCACACCAAAGACCCCACATTGCCATGTTCCCAGGAGGGGCAGTCCCCACTTTTGCCCTAATGTAGCAATTAGTTTCTCCTCTTTCCTCTTTCTATTACTGTGTGAGCTGCTGAAGGCCCTTGATGCAGTCAGACACAGAGTGGGGTCCTGCTGGCTCTGTGGAGAGGGATGGACATCTCATCTGCTGCAGCTTGGGATGGGATCCAGGTTTCTGCAGGAAAGGGGTGAGGAATAAGCTCCTTGCCTATCATCAAGACCAGGAGCATTTTCAGCTCAGCTGCTGATGCTCCAAGCCAGATCAGAAAGGAGGAGGCGTTCTTCAGCCATTTGGGTTGTTTCCTCCTCAGGCATGGTTGCCTGCTTCTGGGACAGAGGCAATGGACTGGATGGAAGCAAGCTGCCTGCCGATCTGGCTTCAGGGCTCCCACTGGACTGCACTAATATACAGACTTGTTGGCTTATTTTAGAAGTAAATTTGCATATTTGGAGTTTGTGTGTTGTGTGCATGTATGAGTGGCCACTGAGATATTTGTTGAGTCGCATCTTCAGGTTGTTCCAAGCGTGCAGAACATAAGAGCCCAGCTAGGGCCTTCAGGGACTACATTGCAGTAAAGTTTTAGGTCATCCTTTTTGCTCAGAAAGAGCTTATTTTAGTTTTTAATCTTGATTTAATTTTTTTCTTGCTTTCAAAGTTTAACTAACGAGGTCACCAGCTCTAGTTGTTGCTGCATGGGTGAACAGCCCACACTGCTTACCACAGTAGGTGTTCTGGACCAACAGCATATCACATTAGCCTGAACGGCATGGAACTGCTTGAGGGTTTATTGAAAAGTAAGCAAGCCTAAAACTTCACATTTCTCAGCCATCTACCCTGAAAAGTTTCAAAACTGAGAGAAAATGCCTATTCAGGAGTAGATACTTTTTGTAAGGGCTTTAACAATTGTGAGTTGATGATTCAAGAACCAATTGATTGATTGAATCATAATAGATGGCCTCTATAATTCTACCTTATTTCTCCTTGAAGAATTTCTATGCAATAGACTGTCATTAGTGTTTTCTCTCATGCTGTGTATTGGCCAAATGAGATTGTCTCCATTGTAGAGGGGCACTGAAACAGAATCTGCTGTTAAATGAATGAAACCTCTGTCAAAGCTAATAGAAGAAATTCCTACTTTAAGAAAAGGGAGGACTTTTCGTCTATGTATTTAATGATAAATATATCACTCTCCTAGCTTCAGTGCTGAGATGACTGAGGTTTAGAGAAGCAGCATGACTTGCCAAGATAACACAGTGGGTTAATGGCAGGGCAAGAAGTAAAACCAAGTCTCTGACTCACAGCATGGCTATTTGATATTTTGAACCCTATTGTTTTGAGTGCCTTCTTGGAGGCCAATGAGGAAGGATTTTGCAGAGCAAGAAATAGCTCCCATTTATGCATGTTTTTAAGATCATTTCCTTAGGAGTGTTTTCTTATCCTCTCTCATTCTATAGTCTCATTTGTTTTCCCCTGCTTCTAGTGAGCTTAATCTTTTCCTTGGATCATGTGCTTGGCTGTTGTCTTTGCCAGCTAAGGTTTCTGACAACAGATTTTTTTTTTTCTTCTTTTCCTTCTTTACCTGAAAAAAGTCATTGGAGTAAAAGTTGCCTTATTTTTCTTGCTTATTAAATCTGAAAGCTGGTGAGACCCCAAGTTACTCTCCTAGGTCTGTTAGCACAATTTGTACAATGGAAGAGGGCTTCTTCAGGTTCATAATGAAAGTTTTATTAAGCCTAAAGCTTGATGTAAAAAACCAGATTATTTTCATCAATCCAATGGAAATATATGTATCCTCTGTGATGGAGTTTTAATGTCAAAAAAAAAAAAGAAGAAGCAAACGCTCCATCCCCCAAACAACCCCAGGTGTAGGCTGGTTTTTGCTTGGCTCTTTGGCAGCGTTCAGATTCTTATCTGTGATCAATATTAGCAGAATTGACTCTCTGTTCTGTGCTTTCTCAGATTCATGGTGTGAGTAAAAATAATGTTTCATGTGTCAAGTTCCCTGGTGTGTCTATTAATATTGCCAGTCATTCATGTTATACAAGTAAGGAGATGTTAAAAAAGTTTCTTCTATGTTAGATACATCTATTTACACCCTCCTTGGCTCTGTAACAGAGAAGGTGTTATCCTGTCTCTCTGTGAGGTTGTTCAAATTTAGTCTGTTATGAAAACAAGTTTGAGACAGCCACTGGGGTTTTCATGGTGAGCAAATGCGTCATGTAAAGGAATGAAAAACGCACTTCATTGCTATTTGAGTTCTTAGTATTCCTGAAGCTTTATTATCAGTGTCTCTGTAATTTTTTGGTTTTAATTTAATAAAGTGGAAAACTTGAAATGCTCTTAGAGGAACTGGCCTTGTAAACAGGCAGAGTTTATAACACACCCAGCTTAATCTGGGAGGCTCAAGAACTTCTGTGTAACGTTGTCTTACAGCTTGCGGCTGTTGGAGGGTTGGCACTGTTGGCATAGCGTAGTAGGTAAAGCGTGTTCTGGTTTGTGTTTGTAGCAGCTGGATGGGAGTGACAGGTTAAGTAAAGTGTTCAGGCCCCTTCCAGAAAGTTTCAGACCTAAGCATGAACAGTGAACCTTGAGCTGTGAAATACAAGTGGTCACTTCATGTTTTACCTGTATTTCTATCCATGTCTATAATTTGTTTTAGGAAATTTCAGAAGGGGTAGGAGGGAATCTTTTGTATATGAAACGAATGCTTTCCTGACTTCTGTCTTCTATGAAGGAGAACCTAGACTTCTAGTTTATCAGGCACTTAAAGGGAACTTGCAGTGCTCTGACATTTGTTCAGTGGCAGGGAATTATTTAATCTGATAAATGATTAATACAGTCACAAACAGAAGAAGCTTTGTGAAAAGCAAAAGTTCTAAGAAACTAAGAAAAGAAAATTAAACAGCCACAGGGAAGCCACCCAATTAAAACTATCTGCCAGCTGTTCCTTTTTTTCTGATTTAAAACCAGTTTTATTTAAAATGTAACTAGAAGAAATTTTGAGTCTGAGCACATACAGTCCAAGTGATTATTGGCCATCGGATTTTAGTGCCTTGTATAACAGCATGTGGGAACTGCTTAACAGCTCCTTAATGGGCCAATATCTTGTTCTCATTTGTGTCTACAATTGTCATGTACTCTCCATATTTTGTCATAGGTCTCCATGCACGTGGCTTTCCCTGGTCTGAGACAGACCTAAAACACTGAGACTAGGTATATTCTCAAACAAAAGATGAGGAATCAAAGAGTTTCTCTTAATTTGCCATTTAGACCAAAACTCTTTATTAAATAGAGTGATGAACAGGAGATGATTTTGCAGTGCAAATTGTGAAACAGAGAATGTGAGTGCCAAACTGCATGGTTTTGAAGTTCCATTTTCAGAACAGTAAAATGATATAAGTACTATATGGTAAGATCAAGCCCAGAAATAACCAGTTTTGTGGAAAACCCTGCAGGGGCATAAAAAATTTGGGCTTGCTTCCAGCGGGAACTCTGTAATCCAGCTAAACACTCATGCTTGAGAGGATTTCTCTGCCACAGAGGGAGCTCTCTTGCTCTTTCTTCCTCTCTTTTGTCAGTGCCATCAGGCTGGCTCTTTATGTGGCCTCTCTGACAGATGGAAATCACTTAAGAAGGAACAGATTGAAGCATTGCAATTTTAGTGCACTTCTCTCTTCCAAATGAAAAGCAGTTACACTTTTAAAATACGATATTATTAACTCAAGATGATGAAGAAAAATATTAACTAGAAACAATTGTCTCTTCACTTCTGCTAGCAAATTCTTAGAAAGCCTGCAGAAGTGTCTCCTATTACTTCGGAGGCAGTAGCACTTCTCTTCCCAGTGATGTTACTGACTTGACTGGGATCTATAATGGATCCTGAAACTGCCATCTTGGTGGTGAACAGATATTGCTACCCCATCATCTTCTATTTTCTGAATATTCCCTGTGCTTTTGTACCCATTACAGTTATGATGTTGAATTTTGTTTTTGTTACCCCTAGAGACTGCAAACTTACATCCTATACTTACAATTCTTAAGGTCTTAAAAAAATTTGAAAAAATTAGCAATATCATATAAGTCCTACACTCTGACCTGATGGATCCCAGCTGATATCCTGATCGTATTAGTCAGTCCTGTCACTAACTATATTGTTCACCTGATGTCCTAAATGAGTGCTTTAAGGTTGAAGGGACCTTAAAAAACTTATTTGGGACACCTGACTACTCTTTACATCAATATTAAACAGCTCTTTCCCTTTTCAAAGAGATGTAGCTTCAGCCTGCTCTGTATTGCCACATCCTCACCCTTCTTTAGGTGACAAGAGACTGGTTTACTTTGGTGCTTTTTAATTCCTTTTTACTTCTTTGTAGTCAAGCCACACTAAGTCCCATAATACCAAAGCAAAAAAAATCTGTGTTTTGACTTAACCTGGAGGCTAGTGTTTGGATTTGGTTTATAAATGGTTTTGTTCAAGTAAGATATGTATAATTGTTCCATTTAGAAAGAATTGCAAATGGTATAGCAAATGGAAATTTTTGTCTTGCATAACATGTGTCAATGCCCTAGAATTGACATTAATGTAAATAATTAAAAATGAACTTGTCTACTGGGTTCTCAGTGTCAGATTATTTTCCTTAAGTTAATGCTTCTGTTGGAAAGACTGAATATTCAAGTTTCCGCTTTTTTTTTCAAAATTGGATGTCAATAAAGTAATAGAACTTTTGTGACAGGAATGTTTCTTAATAACATGTTTTTAGGCAACCACAGTGAAACTGATACCTCTCCAGGTGCTATGTAATTTCAAGTTGTATAGTAAAACCAATATATTTTGGAACTAAATCCAGGAATCTAAACACTGCAAGAATACCTTTCATTTTTTAATCCATAGCCATGTCTGTTACAAACATGGTTTTATATCTCATGAGCATTTATATGTTATTTTCCCATTTTCCAATCACAACCAGTTTCTTTTTAAAAGATATTTGGCACTGGCCTGCAATAAGGGGCAATAAAGTAGTAATAATGTATCAATTGTTCTCGCTATTTATCCAGGGCTTTTAAGCTTTTTAAAAGAACTGGGTTTCCCGGTGCAGTTAGTGAGTGCTGTTGCCATTTGGGCAACATAAAATGAGGTATTGGAAAGCTGGAGTGGGTTGCCTGGATCAGGCCACATATCAGTGTGAGCGGAAGTCTTTCCCTCCTGGATGGGCTGTTCCAATGCACCAAATCCCTCATGTCGAAGCTGCAAATGCAAATCCGGCTCTAGACTTAAAGACATTAAATTGAGAATTAGTATCGGGGAAGAAAGGCTTAAAGGGGATTTTTTTCATTCATGTGAAATAAATCCTCCATGCAGTGGCTGATCCAGCTTGATACCCTTAGCAGAAGGACTGTTGAACAAGCACACTCGCTGCTGAGACATCTCTAAAAGCTGTTTAATTTTATCACCAGGCCTTTGGAATTAAAGGCCAGGAGACAACTGTTAGCTGCTGCTTGTCTGAGTCCAAGCATCAACAGGAATTATATCCTGCCGCAGCCTGTCTGAGCTCTGTAAAGATATGTCAACTTACAGGTGAAAATAATTTTATCCTAAAGTATGATGGTGTAGGATTTGGTGACTTTTTTTTTTTTTTTTGTAATCCTTCAGGACTAGAAAAGGGAAGAAGGGCTGCTTTTTGATGACATCAGGGCATTGACAAGCCATCACCAGCAGGAACAATAGTTAGCACTTTTGCTATGCTTTTCAGCATTCAAGTACCTTACACGCATCAGTTAATGTTATTCACCTCTCTTGATTCAGCAGCCATTAATTTTCCTCTCCTTCTGAAACGGGAACAATTGCTGGATGTGATTGACAGTTTATTCAGAGCTAGAATTATCTGTACAAAGAGGGAGCTGTGGGTTGGGGTTACTTAAGTAAACCTCTCCAATCGCAGTGGGCTGAGTGGGCCGCGGGTGCCAAGGCAGCTCTCTGGCACCTGCAACCAGACGTGACGGAACTGTGGCAGAGGCACAGGAGAACTTTATTTGTCGGTGGCTGGTGAAGAGAGATTTCAATGCTGTGCTTGACTTTCAAAGTTCAAATGGAAATTCGCCAATGCAATTATATTTCAAGTAGGCAACACGAGCCAACCACGTGTCTTTACATACAGAGCTCAACTCTGAGTATAAACTTCTTTGGGATGTGGCACTCCTGAAGATAATTGTGGGCTTTACTGAGATTTAAGTGCTGTCTGGAGGCCAAGTGTGCGTCCACCAATCTGTATGAGCAGTGACAGGGGAGACTGCAGGAGAACTGAAATGTGTGGCATTCTTTGCTAATAAAACTCTTGGAAAATTCAGGAGAGGGAAAACATTTCTATAGGGTTGTACTGTTCTGGTTTTTGTTGTTTAAACCATCCAATACAGCTGAGTGCACAATAGTAGTCCTTCTAACAAATGTGGGAAGTGGAGAATTTAATGAGTCTTTTGTGTTAAATTATCTGAATAGATAACTGGTTGTTTTATTGGGTTTGGGGTTTTTTTGGTCAGATGTTGTGGGTTTATTTATTTGGGGTTTTTCAAGGCATAAGCTGAATTTACGTTCAGCTATACTATTAGACATCATTTAGTATTCAAACAAGTGAATTTTTAGAGCAATTTTTCACTTCCCCTACAGTAGTTTCAGTCTGTCCCTTTCTTTCATTTTTCCTTGTGGATCTTATCCATAAAAGTACCTGCAGGAAAAATGATCAAAAGAGTGGCTAAAATGTTTCTTGGCAGCATTCTCCTCCCTCCCCAGTTTTGCAAGAGGCAGTATTTTTCTACCATGTCATGAAAATTCAGGTCACCTGATGATTTCATCTCTTAAACAACTTGAATTCTGCTTGATCAGCGTGAGGCAGAGAGGATGGTATGGCAGAGCATTTGCTTATACATGTTTAAAGCTCCTAAGAGAAACAGAAGTTAACTTGGGTTGACACAATCCTTTGCCACAGTTCTTTCTTTGTAGTGAAAGTTTTTCTCCCTTGAGGTTTGACTTTACAGAAGGATGAGATTTGACTCTTGACTTTTATGGGCCCAGAGAAGAGAGAAGGAAATTCTTGCAGTATAAGGAAATATGTGTAGCAGCTATTTAACGATGAAAAATCGATTTTTGCTCTCAATATTTAACACATAATTGGAAAGCAGTCTGCCTCAGAGGCTCTGGTTCCCAAGTGGGTAAACTGAATCAAGGAAAACTAATCCGTTTATTCCAATAAGAAAATCAAGGTACTCTGCAGAGCCAGATGGAACATGCTTCCTGATATAGTGATAATTAATTAATATTTCACACTTTATTTTCCCTTCACTTGAATTTATCATGTAGTTCCATTCATTAAAAAGACTAGATAGCTATCTGAACCATATAACACCCTTGGTGGGATTACTAACCTAATTTTGCAATTAGAAAATTTAGATCTTTAAGAACAGTCAACAGCTAGCCAAAATCACAGTAGCAGCTGTGGTCACCAAGCAGTAATACTGTTGTTTTCCTAGTTTACTTTGCTCTTGGCCTCCTTAAACCTGCTCAATAGTTTCTTATTGAAAAGCAAGCAGGTGTGAGTGGAGTTCATTCTTTCAGAAATGTGCTGAACCTGAGAGTTTATTTGCTTTCTAAAAATTTTGCATTTAAACCCACTCATCAGAAGTGGTTTTATCAAAAGACATAGTGCTTTGCATTTCACCACTTCCATTGCTTTCTGTTTTGATACGAGTTTACAAAATCATGTGCTGCTTTCTTCTCTCCACTCGGTTCAGTTTATCTTTGTGGTTTATCATGTAGTGTCTTGGAAGAAAATCAATAAATAGTGTACCAATAAATTAGCCATGACACCTGTTACTTTCAAACCTTTTATTGGCAGAAGTCCCTGAAGTTCAGGGAGATAGGGAGAAACTTGCTCCCTTCTGTTAGATGCTTTCTTTTTCAGCAAGTTTTAACTGTGCTAGCCCAAGGTTTCTCCGCCCTGTCACCTGTGAAGTCTGAGGCAAGTCCTGTCCAATTCCCACTGATGTCCACTGTCTCTCCTGCATCAAAACATCTGCTGACTTAGTGTTGCTTTCTCTGGCTTGTTTCCAGTCTCCTTCAGTATCCCTTCTCCTGGGAGCTGTCAGTCTGTGCCTGGCATCTGTCCCTTTTTCATTTGTGTAGTGGCAAAGCAAAATATAATTTTTTTTTTTTTTTTGAGGGGTATTTATTATTATTTTGTCAGTGCCTGCCTTTTGTCAACAAATGGTCCTTACTGGGTTTTAAAGGCATTATTGTAGCCTTGAAATTGTATGGTCCCTTTCTCCTAAGGAAGGGAGTATTTGCTTTAGAGGTCCTAATACTGTTCAGTAAAATTCACCTGCTGTGTGGCACTTGTACCTCTGGGCAGGAGTGATTGTTCTCCCTGCAGGAAGTGCACTGTCACTTTCAGACGTTGTTGTTCTTTATTGATATATCCGGCTGTGGTTCCTTTCACAGCTTAGATGGGCATCTGAGCTTAAAACCACAAACCAGAAGTGGCACTAATCAGGTTAACACTTTTTAAGACAGCAGTCTGGCTTTGCCAAAAAAGTAACCTTGTGATCCATCTAGATTTATGCTAGATAGGAGAAGCCTAGCAGGAGGCTTCTTACGTTTCTTTTCATTACTGCTTTGAACTCTTTGCTTAACTGGTTTTGACCTCACACACATCTTTGTTTTACTCATGTTTTCTTGACTCCTCATCCTTTGAAGGTTGTTCATAACATAGTGATAAAGTTGCTTGCTGGATGGAATCTCTTTAACTTGCCTGTTTGCAAAATTGAAACTGACTTTGCTCTTGCATGACTCTTTTCCAAAGCCAGATTCTGGCACTGTACCATTCCTCTCCTCCTCCTTGAGCCTTATCCTGAAGCCTTTCTGCAGCCAAACCTCCCATCATTTTGAAGATGCTGCAAACATTGGTGTGCCTCTGATGTATGTTGCACCTGCCTTATAAATGCTCTTTGTGGTTCTGGTGGGCCTGTATTGGACGAAATATAGTGCAATGAAAATGTCACAGCGTGATCAAAATGAGGGAAATAATTTTGAAGAACTACTTACACTAGGAGTTTTCAGCCTGAAAATGATATAGCTGAGAGGAGGTACAATGCAGGCATATAAAAGAGGTTGGGTGCAAAGCAGAATTAGTGATCAGTTGTCCAGCATCCTTTCCAATATGAGGGCTGGGGATTTAAGTGAAGTTCACGTGGTGCAGAGTCAAAGCAAACAAAGGGAAATGGTTCTTCACACATTGTGCTGTTAAGTTACGAATTCCTTAACAGAGGATGTTGATGCTAAAACTGTATGTGTTTTTAAGGGAAGACTGGAGACATTAATGGAAAAGAAATCTACCAAAGGCTATAACCACAAAACTTTTCTTTTAGATCAGGTAGTCCCTGAGCCTCCATGTATTCAAGCCTGAAAGAATAGACTGGAAAAGAGTAATTTCTTGCTTGCTCTATTCTTGGGCTGTCCTGTAGACTTCTACTTTTGTCAATTATCAAGGCCAGGATATTGGGTGAGATTGCTCTTAGTTTTGTCCTGTTGTTGTTTTTATGTTCTAAAGCATCTTAGCAATGATATTCAGGAATAAAAAACAGAGACAATAATTGTGGCATCTTTCTACAGGATCATGGCAAATGCATGGGTGGTGTAGTTAAGTTTATAGTATTATAGTGTTTCAGTATCTCAGAAGTCCACTGGGTTGAGTGTTGTCCTGATAGACAGGAGTGTGAAATCCTTCACTGTAGCAAGGGGAGCAAACCCAAATCTCTCAACACTCTTCCCACTTCTGTGCTATGTGAAAGGTGGGCAGCACCACCTGCTTTTTTTTGAAGGGGTTAAATATTAAAGTCTTTGACTAGCTTGTTCAGGAAGAACCCACCAGATGGGAAGCTTGGGGGGGAAGATGCTTATGATCAAGTGTCAGGTCAGTAAGAGTGGAGAGCTGTGGTACGTCTGGGTGTGCAGTTCACACCAGAAGGTTAAGGTTTAAAAACAAGTTCCTGTGTAGTTCAGGTGACAACTGAGTCTACTCTCACATTTTACTTTCTTCATATAGTTCTACTAACATACTTGTCCCTATCCATGCCTAACTTGCATTTAGTTAAATTTTGTCTAGCTGTTAATTTCCCCTAATCCCATTTTACCTGTACTCTTGTACATAGTTCGTACAATTTTTTTAGCATAATAGCAGTTTTGCGGTGTTTGTAAAACTGCTTTGAAATCTGATGGAAATTTTCTGTAATCTGATGAAAGTTTTCTACTTATGTTCAGAACATAATTTTTCAGTTAGTTGTATATGTTATGATGTTATTTTTGATTATCAGACACTATCCTGCTAGCCTAAAAGGTCAATATGAGCTAAATATGGAGAAAAAAAAACCAAGAAAAAAGTGTCCTATGAGACAAATGCAAACCATTGACTGTTAAAAATACTTCGGTGTAGATTATATCCACTTAAAAATGTAGATGATATCCACTTAAAATCAATTTCAGGTGGTGGAACTAATGTTAACATACTACTTGTCATTTTATGGTGTTCCTTTATGACGAGTTAGAGAAACCATTAGAGTTGTCTAAAACTATTATTTTATTGCTAGCTATTTAACTGTTCATTAATAATCTGGAACTTCCTACCATAAAGAAATACTTTAATTTTAGAAAATGTCAAAGGATTGAAATTTGAAACAAATTCTTTTACAGGAGATGGCTTTCTACATGGCAGTTGACAAATGATACTGTAGGGTAATTTTTTATATGTATCATGGAAGTTACAATCATTCCTTAATACCTTGGGAGATGATTCACGTTAAGGACATTTAATTTCTTCAGTCAAATTCAGAGTACTCTTTTAAAATGCTGTCTTGCACAGTAATACAGCTGAGGTTTTAAATATAGTGTATCCTTTAATGCACTTTACATGAATATGCTCTTCTGTGTCTTAACATTTAAAAACTGCTGGCACAGAAAAGGACTGCAAAGATTATTTATGTATAACCTTGTCGTGTTATACCTTGCAACTTGGTGTCAGTCTGGAATCCTGCCTCCACAAATTTCACCTGGCACAGTTATAAGGAGTCATTTGCCTGCCACTGTATCATAGGTGCTGAACAAATTGCAGGGTGGTTATGTTTGCTTCCAGTTAAGCCTAGATAACAGGAAATGAGCTGTGCCTCAAAACAAAAAAAAATTAAAAAGTAAAAAATCCAACTATTGTTATCATCTAAATGCCTTAAGAAGCTTGTAGTTATACTAGGATTAAACCCAAGACTTACTGAATCCCTTTTTGCTCCCTTTCGTGATGTCTGTAAAGCTACCTGGTTTTGCAGAATCTCCATTGCTTCACTGATACTGCCCTCTGTGTCTCTTAAACAGGATTAATAGACTACTCCACAGTTTCTGAAGTCAGGTACTTTCCAACAGCAACATGTATGTTTTTAAACAGAAGGCAGCATTTAAATAAGATAGAAAACTCGTTGATTTATAATCTGAATTTATCAGTTGAAAGGGTGAAAATTGCTTCTTTTGGCACCAGTGACACAGATTATATTGATCTAAGTAGAGTCTTCAAAAGAGATGGTTTTGGGGGTTTTGAGGGGCTTGAGGCTTTTTGGTGTGGGTTGGTTATTTTTCCATTGGTTGGGGTTTGTTGGTTGGTTTGGGGTTTTTTGTGAGATTTGGTTTTGCTTCTTTCTTTTAACTGGAGCTGATCAGAAGACAGCAACTTTGTTCTGTGGCTCTTATAAGACTTAGGAATTTTACTTTTTTTCTGCAATGAG
>NW_008237353.1:967140-999855 GCF_000691975.1 Corvus brachyrhynchos
TACAATTTTAATGGTGCTGTAACTTCACTATATGGTCCAAAACCAGAATCATTTCATCTATAGTTTCTGATGGTCTTCAGTCTATAGTTCTAAAACACTTGCATGTGAAGAAAAGAAAATACACATGAGAAGGAATGGAAAGAGATGAAGTTTGGCTACCTGACCCTGCTAAACTGGGCACATTTTCCTTCTTTTAATGTGTATTTAATCAAATACCTCATGGACTCTGGTCACTGTAATCCATCACTGATGGCACTGGGAGGCTTTTTTAAAAAGAAATTCTCAAGATGAGTGTATAATTACTCTGGAAAATAAAGATGTGCATCTGTAGAAAAGATTCAATGACACAGCTGTCATTCCATACTAGAATCTTGTAGATGTGGAATTGCATTAAGATGAAAAATACAGACTCTGTTGCAGAGAATTCTAGTCACTTATATGATTTCTTAAGCTCTCTATTAATACATCCTTTCCAGTCATACTGAAGCTGAGAGCACAAGTGTTTGTCATACAAGTGGGGAATTTTTATCCCTTTAACTCAGTGAAAGTGTGCAAAGTTGAACTATTATGATGATGAATCTTGAATTCCTTTATTTCTGCAGTACTATCCAAAATAGACATATCTTTAATTGCTGGAACCTAGCCTAAGAGTGTCACAGCAGATTGTAACTTAAGTATTTTGAAACATTAGTTGCAAGTTTCATTCTGGAAATAATTGGCCTCTTTTATACTGCTCTCTTATACCAGACTTGCTGATACCCTCCTTTCCTTCTGCCTTGTATTGTTAAAATAAAAGCTTTAGAAGAGCAGAAGGTAAAAATTAGTATGTGTATGCATGTTTCTCAGTAAATTACTTTGTCCAAGTAAAAGACTTGTCCAAAGCCAAATAATTTTCATTGGAAATATCTAGAAATCTGTGCCTTTTTCGCTAGAGTTGAACTAATTCCAAATCATACATTTGCAAAATGCCCATAAGTTATTTTCCAAGTTCAAAATCAAACCAAGATGTGGCAGAAGGAATCAGCTGGAATGTCGGTAAGTGTAGCAAACATACCTATTCAACTAGCCAGTGCCTGATTTGTCATTCTGCCAGAAATTTCTCCAATATTAATGCTGATAGCCAGGTAACATAAGAACATTTGTGCCATGTACAGTCAAAATTTATACCCAAGTGTCTCCTTTTTGTTCTACGTCTCTATCCCATATTGAGGATCACAATTAGAACCTAAGAGGAGTTGAGGTTCCACTGGAGGAAATAGTTACATACTCATACAGTAGAAAAGAGTTAATGCATCATCTTTGCTGTGAATTTCATTCATAATCATACCATAATTTCATCACATCAGTGTATTGAAAACAGTAATTTTCCAATTTAGGGGATAACCCATAAAAAGTCAAAGGATCAAACGAGATGTTTCATGTGTTGCTTTGCTGTCTTTGCTCTTACCAAGTTTGTTCAGAGTTAAATTATGACATGAGAAGGAGAGAAGATGCATATTCCGCATAGAGTTGAAGATTAATGGTGTTTCAGCTGAACAATTCTACTTCCCAAGAAAGTATTCTACTCACAAGAATATCAGGTAAGGCTAATGGTTGCCTGTCGGTGAAGGCAGTGTCGTCTGAAACAGTAGAAGAATTGCAATAGCTGCAGTATTTTCTGAACTTCAGGGCAGAATTCTTTTTTAGCCATTACTTACCATGAGCAGAAGTGGTAAGTAGATCATCCTGCTTTCTCTTAGAGATGCCTGTTAAATGATAAGCTGACAAGAACGATGATGAACAGACTGGCTTAGTTCCCTTTCTTGACTGTCACTGCAAAGAACTATCAGAGCCATGATGTCATGTCCTCTGGAGTTGTGTACAGTGAAAGCAGGTACATTTTTTAAAAATATTTTAAAGGAAAGACTTCCATAATAATTATTGAAAGTAATACTTTTAAGATGCTTTTTGTTTTAAATCATGCCAGCTTTGAATTATGACCATCTCAAACAGAATATTGCTGCTGTTTTTCTTACCCAACGTATCAGAGCATATTCTGTCCATTCTTTATGTATTTCTAAGCTTTCTACACACACACACTTCTTGTATGGAATTCATGGAGAAAGTTGTTGGCAAATCTTAAGTTTCATTTTCGAGTCTGAAGAGATTAGTAAATCCATCTCCCATCTGGATATTATGTAGGGTTGAGAAGTGAAATCTGATAATACTATACAATAGATACTATAATGAATATGAGGATTTTAAATTTTCCTAATCTTAAAAATTTAGAAAGGCTACAATTTCCCACATACCCAAGTGTTTAAAAACAGCAACAGCAGAGTTGAAGTCCTTGACAGCTGGGAAAATAATGTCCTCCTTGACAGACTGGAAGCTGTCAAATGATGTGTTTCCAATGTGGAGATTTTTGTGTGGAGCATCTCCATGGGATGCTCCTGCCTTGGCAGAGAGCTGCGTCAGAGAAGGTATTCTCAGCATCCTGTATGACAAGAGGGAGGAAAAATCTAGCACCCATGTCTGGGGAGGGTAAATGAGCAGAGTTATCTGTACCATTTAATTACAAAATGAAATTAAAAAAGATACACCCAAAAAGCCCCCACCAGACCTAACAGTGGTTTCTATCTCTGCTTACTTGAACTTTTTATCTGTGAAATATAGAATAACAAGTGACAGGAAAACATTATAACATATGAATTACAAAGTAACTCGAGAAGAATAAAGCATCTTTATACCTAGAATTACCTTCAGGTATGAAGTCTGTGTTCATAAATATATCAGTGCTATTTTCCTTAAGCCTAAATTTTAAACCCAAGATGGTTGGGAATCCTGCCAGTATTTTCCATTTATGTTGTCTGAGGTTAGGTTTAAGAGCCATATCTTGTGGGCTGCTTTCTGGAAGTTCTGAGCTCTGCAGTTCTCATCACATTGGTCAAATGTACAATTTCAGCATTCTGTGCTGCTCAAAACTTATTCAGAACTTGATTTGAAGAAACACTAGAATGTAGCTTGCAGATGTGAGTTATTGAGGAGGAAAAATAGCATAAGGATCTGCTAGGCATATTTAGAAATTACTAGCTCTGCTTCTCATACATCTGTTTTAATTATTCTGTGGGGACCTTCAGAACCAACGCTTGCATATTATGTTGTCCATGAAACTTAGTATTATTGAAATGTCTTTCTAAATAGACTCATGATTAAACAAATAATGAGATGCCAAATAAAGCAAATATTGCTGTATAGACTTAGCTCAATCATAGATCTACCTTGAAAGATACACAATTTTTAAACTGTGCTTCCCTTTTCATTCCCCATTACAGATTTCTGGAAAATTTCATGTAGTAATCAGAGGTCAGTCAAATAAAACACTTGATCAAAAGATATGGTTAATTAGTGAGTTCTCTTATTTTCACTTGACCAATTCTAACTTCAGTTAAGGCTTAGAGATGCAAAGTATCTGAGTATAATGTAATATTGAAGCCTCAAGGCTTGTGTTTTAAATTAGTTCTGGATAATGCTGCATTCACTAACTATGGCTGTCAGCTTTCAGTTCCTCAGGGAATGGGTTTACACTGAGTACAGGGCAGAGCCCAGAAGTGTGCATCCATCTACAGCAGTCCCACCAGAAATGCATACAAAGTCTAAAAACTGAAGAGAATTCAGATTCTGTACTTGTCTGCATAATTAGAACAAATTCTGCACTCATAAATGCCTAATCTCGTAAGTGCCCTGTGTGGTCTTCCAAACCTTGGTCCTGCCTCCTGTGTTGCTTTCATGTCTTCTGTAAGCATCTGTGTGATGGTGAGCAGGGAGGTTGGGCTTGTTTGCACAGTCCTGATAAAACTGGCCCAGAAAAGCATGAGATTAAAGGAGAGGCTTCTGTCTGCTGTTTCAAAATATGTAATAGCTACTCTTTTCTATTTGTTTACACAAATCTATGGTCTCAAACCAGGGCTTGTTAGAGCTTGCTACTGTGAAGGTACAGAACGATTTAATGGGTGTAGCTGTCTTAGCAGACGGGTTGTTTAAATAGAAATGGAGCTCTTGCAGAGTTTAGCTCCGGGTTGTTCCTCACCACTTCAGCTCAACAGATGGGGAACAATCCAACACTGCAAGGAAACTGTTTACACAGAGGTGATGCACTGATTCTACTAACTCACTTTTATGTAATTTAATACAACTTTGCTGAGCCTTTCATTTCCCATTAAAAAAAAACCAACCACACAACCCAAAAACCCCCCAAAACAAAACAACAACAAAAAAAAACCCAGCCTACTTTGACACACTGTATCCTTTGGGTATTTTGATATCCAAGGCAGTAACTCATTGAATGCGACCTTGGGCTGGGAAATAAACAAATTTATCTGGAATGTGTCCAAATGTCAAGAGAAATGTTTCTGGTTTGCATTGGCGTTTTGTTTGATAAATGATCTGCCTTATCTCCCCATTCTTCTACTGGTAGGAAATCATTGTCTAATGCAAATGTGTTCTTCCGCTGACATGGCTTAAGAAAGCTGGAATTCATTTCAGATGGCTTTGTGTTTATTGCCTTTTTTAACAGAAGTGAAAAAACTGTTTTAAAACCAGTTGTTTTGTTGAGATGCACTTGAAGTCTCAGCCTCTGAAAATAGATTGTGGTTTAAACTGCCCCTGAAGCATTTAGCCTAGATTTTTCTTCTTACTACTTTAGGAAACCTTCATATTTGAAATGGGGTAACCGTTAGACTTGCTTTGCACCAGGGGTCCACTTCATCCAGTGTCCTGTCTTGCAGTGTCTTTATCACATGCTTCCTGAAGGTTTTCTAGAGTTCTCCTTCCCTAGCATATAGCTAAGGCATGTCCTGAAGAGAGACAAGTCTCTGAAGGGGAATAAGCCTATGTGTTATCCTAAATTGGACTTTTTTCTGAGAAAATATATTTGTTTTTCAGACCAAAGGAAATAGCATAATCTTGCTAGAAGTATTGGTCTCAGTGTGACATTTAGTAAGGGACAGTCTCTTAATGAAATGTACTGGACAGAGCTCATTTCCTGCAGTATTGCAATGATGGAAGCCTTGGTGGTGTTTTCTTCACGTTGTACCCTAATTTGGAGAATGTTCACTGAGTTTCCTCTAAACCAATTAAAAGCTAATCATGTTAAAGAATTTACAAGTCTGTATTGTAACGTGAGCCTACTTTGCTGGGTTCATTTCTGAGTCTCAACATGAAATAATTTTGGAATATTCCTGTTTATAAGTAGGACGTCAATTTTTTTTTTTAATTTTCTGTATAGACTTTTTTTACATTTACTCATTTATATTCTTGTTTGGTGAAGTGAGATGAGTTCTTTTCATGTAACAGCAAGAAGTGCATGTGTTCAAGAAATGAACATTGTTCCTTCTTGTCTGTAGATAAAATGAGAAGCAGCAGCATGTTGTACTAGTTGGATATAAAATAGTTTTAGCATCATGAACCCCAAAGTAGAGATTTTTTTCACCCTATGTAAGAAAGTACCAGGCTAAATTCCACCCTTTCCTGCATTTAGGGAAAACTGTAGTACCTTAGCACAGCCTTAAATAATAACTATGCAAAAAGAGCAATACAGATGCTTGAATATGTAAGACCTAATTTTATCACAAACCCATGGAGACAAGCTTTCTACTCAGCCTTGCCAGCTGTACATATGCTTAGGTTTTCTGAGCACAAGGGAACTGAGTCTGCAGTAAAACCAATAAAAATCAATTCTCCTTGATTGTGCTGTGTTGATTCCAGAGCTGCCAAAGCCTTGAAAGGAGGCCTTTATGAATGCAAGAGTTTTCTATTGGTTCCTAGAGGAATACCTAGGTGAGAATATAAAGGCTGTTATGCATTCTTCCCCAGTTATGAGCTGTTTTTCAAAGACTGAGGAGAAGCTGAGTGATAATTTACCTTTTGAAGGTACTTGCATGCGTGAAAAAGGAATAGGGGCAGTAGGGCTTTGTTTTCTGATTGTATCTATGAGTTTCAGGTCAGGTAAGAGCATTAGAAAATGTCCCAGTCATACTTGAAATGGTTTAAATGGTTTACTCTCGTTGCTTTCCTTTAGTGCATTTTTAGCCTTTCTGTCATTATGTAAGCCCCTAGAATGATTATGGGTAGAGATTAGACCTCAGTCTTTGCCACCTGGGTGTGCTGATCCAGCAGTCCAGGCCAGTGTCCTGGTGCTTCTTCCTATACTGTGGAGTGGTAAATAGCAGTCAGGTCCTGAGTGGGGCATCACTCCTCAAAAACTGTTCCACCAGCCATTCCTGCCGTCCATCCTGCTTCTCTTTGTAAAAATAACTCATGTCTGTAGCAGGGGTTCTGCTGTTTCACAGTTCTGGTTGCTTTTAGCAGAACTGTTTGGGTGTTTTTCATCTTCACCATTACATTTGCTGACAAGTATTCCACCCCAATCTGTCTGCTCAAAACAGAGTCCAAATATGCAAAGGATATTATCTTTAAAAACCTTATTTCTATCAGCAGACTAGTAAGGTCTTTGGTGAGCAGATTACTGGGGGTTTTTTCTCCGTACTCTGTCACGTGAATTCACTGCATGTGATGAAGGGAAACGGGAGCGTACCCTTCGCTTTCTTAAAATATGCAGATGCCCAGCATGCTGGCTCCATCTCTCTAAAAGGGTAATGTAATGACTGTCACAAGTAACAGAAGGTAAGGCTGTTTCATGTGCTCTTAGTTTAAAAAGGAAAAAGGAAGTTTAAAGCATGATTAGAAATTACTTGAAGGCTGGGGAAAACTGTCAGGGAATAGTTAATTGTGGAGAAGAAAAGTAATCCCATTGTAATATAAAAGTAAGGTCGACAGGTGAGCTCTAGAGTATCACTACCCAAACAACCATATACATGAATTTTGGGAGCAAAAGGGATGGACACAAAGCACCTCTAAGTCTTCCACACACGTGTGGTAAACATGCTGTTTGCGTTTCAGTGGTTCTGCAGAAATTCATCTTAAGTGGTAAAAAATAAAAGCAATAAAAGAATGGGGACATATCAGTCAGACCTAAAAAAGAAAACAGCATGACAGATTGGCTTAAGTTTAATGAGTTATTGAGAATCCCCTGTGGTAGTTATCACAGAGCTACAGAATTGGTGAAATATAAATCCAGTGCTGTTACCAACGTTTCAGTCATTCTCCCAGGGAACAGGTCTTAATTTTTCAGTGGTGCACTGGTGAAATAGCAAAATCTATTAAACCCTCACTTTTGTCAAATCCTGCCAGATAAAACCTAAAAAACTTTTTGGAGAAATTGGCCTCTTAAATTTATTGCAAAAACCAATCACAGGAAATTGGCCTTACTAGTACCATGCACATTAACTGTGTTATGAATCAAAGTCACTAGCAGTTTCTTTTTGAAACATGAAGAATGCTGTTGTAATACTGGGCTTAATTTTATTTTTCTAAGTTGTAAAGATTCCTCCCTATGGGGAAGTGGCGTTGGGGTGAATGGTTTGCTGAGACAGGTTTTACGTATCCTCACCGGGTCAGCAGTAATGGGTTGGGATGAACTCTGGAGGACTCCTGTGAGACACTCATAAAACACCATCAATATTTAAAATAAATATTGGAAATACTTCTTTCCCTGAGGTTTGGATGGACTTTGCTTCCATCTTAGCTGTAAAGTGCTGGAGCATCCTTTGCATCCTTGAACTTCAGTCTTTGCAGAGCAGCTGTTTGCTTTCAATGACTTGTGCCCAGATACTTCGAGTTGCAGTGGAAAATAGACTGGGCAATGAGTCCTCCAGGTTTGTGCCTGTTGAGAGTATCACAGGGAAATCATGACAGTCTAAGCCACTGCTTACATTAGGGTGTTAATCCTAAAGGGTCAACACAATGGAAAAATAAAACAACAGAAGAAAACAGTGCCAGGCTTCCCTTCCTCCCCAAAAGTCTGCATTTGTGCAGTACTTCACATGGTTAGCATCTTTGAGTGGGATTTTGGGGGGGTTTTCTTTGTGTGGATATTTTGACTGCATAAACTGGGGAGGATGAGAAGAGGTTTGCAGCAACAGGCAGACAGATCGGGGGAAATTCAATAGCTTTCGCATTATTATGAATTTTTGAGACAGCCCACTGACACTCAGGATACCTGGATATCTTTCTGCTGCAGGTTTTAGGCAAAGAAAGTTAATAAGAGATATTTGTTTCCTGCTTTGAAAATATTTGGCCCTTGCTGAAGTCTCTCACCGATACAAACCCTACAGTTCTTAAAATTTCGTTCTCTTTTTAGTGATGTGAACCTCTTTGCAGTGACTCTTTCTCTACATTATTTTGTCCCCACAGAGTTCATCCCACACAAGAAATCCACACGTGTCTTGGTTTGAAAGACAGGTGTCTGTTAAGGAAGGCAGGAGCCTCCCTTGGAATGGAAAATGTAACCCCCTTCCCTCCGAATTATTATAATTTTGAAATTAAGGGGCTTTCAGGCAAAGATATGAGAAATAGGAATAACGGTTATTTACTAATATTTATAACAAGGCAATAATACAGAAACACTGCCTTAACCTGACAAGAGTCAGGATATAACCTGATGCCCTGCCATGGTAGCAGTCCAATTAAGGGGTGGCTGCGGTCCTCTCTGAAGTGATAGATACGGTTCTGTTGAAGCAGTGACCCTGTAGAAGGGTCTGGTCTTCCTCTGAAGGTCTAATGGTGGTTATGTAGCTCTTGTCCTCTAGGAATCCAGTAGGTAAGGGCTGAGTGTGGTGTTCCAAACCTCAGATTATATCCAGGTGGGAATGCTTGGTTCCTCCCTCTGGGCAGAACATCTCACAATGGGATGATGTAATTTTATGAGTCACGAAGTGAGGCTGGATGGCCTATTAACAGAAGACATCCCCAGGAGGGAGTTATCAGGGATGTGTCATGGAAGAGACAAAGAACGCTGCTCCACCTGGTTTTAACAGCTGGTGATAGAATACATACTTTTGGTTACATCTTACATTATAACCTAAGACAACAAGTTAAGATTTACCACCTCGGTGGTGACGGGTGAGGGGTCTTCTGTATGTTTGAGAGGAACTGGCTGGTTCTCCCCTTGAGGCCATCATGTACAGGAGGACCTGTGCTGCAATGACTGAAACGAAAGAAGCTTGAGGGGGTGATCCCTAAGGGCCAAGTGTTCCTGCCTCCCAAAGCACCTGAGAAAAATGTAGCAAGGCTTTCTCATTGCTGAGAACAGCTTGAAAAGGCTCCTCTTCCCCTCAAACCAACAGCCAGAAAAATTAAGACCAGATGATATAAATCAGCATTGTTTTAGCTCAAATTGTTTTTACTCTACAGATTGAATTGTTTTCCCCTTTCTTTCTTTAACACATTGTGCTTGCAGCCCCGGGAGTTACTCCCGATTTAATATTTCTGTAACAGGCAATAGGATGAAATCCTCCAGATCAAATATTTCTGTTAAATAGCCTAGCAGAGGTGCAGAGCTCTTGGTTCTGTGTATTAGAATTTGCATTTGTTTTGCAGCAGCTCAT
This sequence comes from Corvus brachyrhynchos, assembly GCF_000691975.1. Taxonomy (NCBI): domain Eukaryota; kingdom Metazoa; phylum Chordata; class Aves; order Passeriformes; family Corvidae; genus Corvus; species Corvus brachyrhynchos. The sequence goes on from NW_008237353.1 coordinate 976,626, forward strand.
GGGATAACATGGGAAGGAAGGCCCAGCAGATCTAGATGCATAACAAAAAGACAGTTTGGATAGGATTCATGTCCTTTAACAAGGAGTATGTTCAATGGAGGTATCTAAATCTGACCTAATCCTCTTAGACCCTATATTCAGACAAAAGAACTAAAGAGACATTTCATGGCTTTTAAGGAGAAATTAATTTTCCATATGATGATGGTTACTTTAAGGGTAGACAAGCTGCTGTCATCTCTTTTCTACATTGACTGTAAAGAGAATTTAGAGCAAGTACCTCAGGTGTAGATCCTTATACTCTACAGTGGGTTCATGGGTGACATAAATACATGCATAAGATGTTTTTTTTCTAATCTTGGTAACTCTACTGCTCTTGTGTTATTTGGGCTTCATAGCACTTTTAAGTGAGAGTATAATGTGGTTTTCTAGTTCAGTTCTTAGTTTAAGAATTCTCTGTCCTTACTACACTTACCAAACCCAGTCCTAAGCTGTGGCTTGAGACCCTGATTCTTCAGTGGTCTTACAACCATGTGATAACAAAAGACTTTCCAAAAATCTGACTAGCATTATATGAAATATCTTCAGTGGTTTGGGGTTTGTGATTTTTTTGAAACAAAAAGAAAACTGTAAGCTCCTTTTTTTATGATACTTAAAATAAGAGACTACAGAATTAAATGGGGTTTTATGTTTTTAAGTTCCAACTAGAAACTTTCAAGGATGTCTGTCTTGGATTTTCGTAGCTCTTTGTTTTGAATCAAATGATAACATTTTATTTTAAAGGTCATAAAAGGAAAAAAGTGTGGCTGTCAGAGTTCAGGCTGCTAATGAAGTGCTTGATTAAAGTCCGATTTTTTCTTCAGTCTGACACCCATGCAGCTGCATATGTCCCTGTGATGAAAAGAGAGACTATCAGCCCTCAGCTGGATTGCATCGGGTGTTCCTCCACCCTGTGACTGTCAAAATCTTAAGACAGAAAACAAAAAAGAGAGGTTTTATCATGGTTTTGTTTTTCTTGTGGACTTTGCACTCTTATTCAGTGCTTGTACTGATCAATGAGTTATTAGATACTGTGTTTTTCTTCTGTTCCCTAGTGAATGCTGTTAATGAAGTAAAATGTGTGTTTGCTTGATACCATGTTTTAAAACAATTCTCTGTTTCAAGGTTGGAAATAAAATGTTGTTTCACTGTATTCTTTAAAATGTGTTTCCAGAATGAGGAGTTGTTTTGCTCTGACAGGTGTTAAGACCCACATTTCAAATCCTCCAGGAGAGGAGCCAATGAAATACCACTGCAAATTATTCTAAGTCAAAGCTTTCCTGAGGAAATGGGTAAAAGGATTTAACGTCATGAATGGTTGATGCAGGGGTAGAGGAAGATCCAGGTTCTGAGTGGCTAAACACACTATGTGACAGCATCTTTTGTTCTACCAGTTGGGGAATGGTGTAGTTCACAACCTGGAGAAATGAGAAGGTAAAAGTCATGTTTAGCCTTTCTGAATATCAGAAGGCATTCTCATTCAGTGAGTACTTCACTAAAATTTGAGCAAGTACATAGAAACAGTAAATGCTACAGCACAGGCCTGCAGCTGTTTATATATGAAGAGATGGCTTCTATGGGTGTAAATGGAGTGTGAGAATTAAATGCATGCCCAGCTGTGTGTGTTAGAGACAAAGATGTACCTCAAGGGTCATCTCAGTTAGAAACCGTTGTACCTGTTGTTTCCAGTTTTACTTGCTTGTAGATTATGCTGGGTAAGGATTTGTTGGATGTTATACACATATTTAACCTGATTACCCTAGTGAGGTGAGCAGATGATGATACTGGAAGGTGGATGAATATTGTTCCAATGTATAATCATCTTTAAGCCTTGTGGATTAGCTCAGAAGAGGTGCTGCAATGATCTGGCAATCAGTGGATTCAGTTACATGTAGGTAGGTCCTTGCAGATGTGTGTGTATTGGGTATATGCACAATGGTTTCAGGAGAGCCTCTTCACTGTAGTCACCTGAGTGCTAAAGATGTGGATTTATTCACATTACTGTTGTGTAGCATTAAAGTCAGACACTGTAAATAGTAATTACGCCTCCCATGCATCGTTTCCTCACGCTCTATTTTCCACTTCATCAATACACTCAAGTAATGATATCTCAAGTAATCATTTCTTCAGCATCTCTGCCTGTTCAGCATGTCTTGATTCTGTGTCTTGCATAAAAAATCTGGTGAGAATCTATTGCATTTTCATCTAAATTTTTTCATCTACATTATTAAATTACAAGGTGCCTGCAAACCATAATTCATTGTAATGAAACTTCAGTTAAGTACCCTTCTTATAAGCAAACTGCTGTCTTGGAGGACTATTTTAAGCTGTCTCTGTTTACTCCTGTGACAATCTGTGTGACCATTACTTGGAGACGACCCTTACCATAAAACCTGATGCAGTCAGGGGGAGTCCTGCAAGAAGTCACACTCCTCAGAGCATGCATCTGTGGTGAGCAATTAATTCACACCCTTTCTTCAGCAAACAAATCAGTTCATGTTGAATGTGCCAGACCGATCCACAAATTTTGGGTGAATTTCTAGACATACTGAAATCAAAGGCTAAGTTTCTTCCACTAACTTCTGTAGGGCCAGATTTTTATCCTTGTGTGTTCTTAAGAGATGGCTTTTTTTAGGTACATGGTAACAGTGACATTTAAACACCTGATCTTAAGATTTCCTTCTGAGTTCTTTAGCCCAACTAACTCCTTTCCCCAGCCAAAAAAAGTATGTCATAGAAGTTAATAAAATATTTAAAGAATAAATGACTGGAGCAACTTGTTGTGAAGTAAGTTTCAGACAGATTATGAATCCTAGTTCCTAGGCTGAAATGCTGCTGTTATTTCTGATTTTCAAATGGAAGATGATTATGTTCGATGGTTCTTAAGAGCTCTGAGAAATCCTGAAGTGTCTGAATGAATGAATAAATGAATGATGGAGTAGTGCAGTATTGTACTGTATTCATTACTCAGCTGTAACTCAAAACCAGCTTGATTATTTATTTTCCTACTTTCTTCAAGGAGGGCAGAATATGAAATTATTGCTTGTAGCTTGGGAGTTACTAGTGATCTTGCTTGATCACTAGTAAGGGGTGCTGAGATTCAGCTGTGTCATTTATGTCAGGCAAATTTCTTGCTTTTCTGTGACTTTAGCAAAATCAATGACTACAACATACTCCCCTGTTTTTCCCACTGTATTTTTTTTCCTGAAGTTCGAATGAAAGGATATGCAGTTGACTAAAAGACACACCAAGCTGCAGTTTTAAGCAGTATTAAAACTGTCATTTGTCTTTCTTTACTTAGATGATATCAAACCCAGGATAACAAGAGGGGTCAATCAAAAAACTTCCAATTATAAAGCAACCTTTGCTCAGCTCATTGAGAAATCATATGTCAGTTTAAGTCACAGTTTCTTAGCAGAATTGTTTCTTCTGTGGAAATCTCTAGAAGTTGTTTATCAGTAATAATCAGGGAAGGTAGTTTGGGATTTTCTTTTGTGAAGAGAACTGTTGCTGCTGTCTAATGTGAAATTGGGTGTACTGTGATCTGCTTAAGATAAAAGGTCAGATCCATCACTAGTTTAGATCAGGGCAGTTGTATTCAGCCCAGTCTGCATAAGCTGAAGGTGCAACTGAAGCATTTGCTTGCCATGTGATGCTTCTTTCATCTAAACATCCACAAATAAATTCCTTTTCAATGCTTTTTGGTTATGAATACACACACACACACAAATTACATGTTCTTCTGTATTCTGTATTAGCCAACAGTAAAAGTGACTTGCTAGAATGGCCCTGAACTGTAAATCCAAATAACAATAATGACCAAGGTGAAGATGTGAGTGGACATTACTTGCTAGCTAATTATTTCCTGAGGCATTCTAATCATGGGCATTGGTCTGGAGTCCTTCTGATGCCAGGGATGAATAGCTTATCCTGCAGGAACTTCTGTTTCAGTAGCAGGCAGAATTTATGCCAGTCTGACAGCTTGCTTCATTAATGTGTTGTTACTGATTTACCAACAAGGCGTGATTTCCTCCCCCTCACCCCAGCATCCTCCCTCCGTAAGCTTTGTAGATCTCATCAGAAATCATTATTTGGAGACACCACAGAGGGTCAGCACAGACAGATACATAGTCAGGAAACTAGGATCATCCTAGCCTGGGAAATTTTATGTTCTTCTGATGGCATTTCAGTAGAAAATGTACAGATGAAGGAGATGCTGAAGATATGCTTATTGCCACTAATTTTGGTTCTCATCTTCTGACTTTTTGCTGTTATGGGAGACAGTTAATTTCAGTAGTTTTAAATTGCTCAAATAGACACCCAGGGTTTTGTATCAACTTGATTTGAAAGGTTGAGGGATACCCTATTGAAAATAAAAGCTAGCATAAATGACACAAGTCTGGGGTGTGTAGACAGCTGAAACTGACTTTGAGTCCAGTCCCTGAACACTCCTTCTGTTGCTCAAGCAAAGACATAATTGAAGGAGAGCCCAGCTTTGTTCCTAAGTGACACAGGAGTGCTGGGCAGCCAGTCATGAGAGAAAAAGGAGAACAGTTTGAGGAAACAAGATCTGTGCTGACCTTCAATTAGTATGCTTACACTAAAGTGATTGGGACTGTACTGATGTCCCATCAACATAAGCAATTTTACCAAAGCCCATCAGGTGCTTTTTTTTGCAGTGGTTCATTGCAAAATGTGTTTCCTGTTCTGGTCAAAACACACTGGCACATCTCCCTGATAACGTGGAGGAGGCTCCTTCCAGATTAAAGTGTAATCTTTACATTTTGCAGAGTGGCTGAGAAAATAGATAATGCTTTTGGAGAGCTTTTGTCTCCTGGACTCCTTATGACCAAATGTTTCATTTGCTTCTCCAAGGTACTGAAAAAACACAACCATTCATCTATATTTTAATGTTCTGTCTGGATGCTTTGTCACTTAGTGTTCAAGAAAATGGCTCATTGCACTTACATGTCCCTTTCTCCTTTCCACATCCATATTACTTAACACCTAGCTAACACCACTCTGAACCTTCTTCTCACATCTCTCTCTGAATTGAAAAAACTCCCACAGTGGAAGAGTAACTTTTGTTTCTTTTTTTTCTTTTGAGTTAGAAATCTTTGTGACTATATTTATGCTTGTTTAGCTGTGTTCCCACTTAGTGCAAATGTTGCTGCTTGCAAGTGCATAGGCCATTGACTGCCTCCCTGTTTGTGCCCAGTGATTAGAGCAGTCCCAAAATAGATTTCTTCGTGCTGGTGGAGCTGCGCGCACATGGAATGCTTGTTTGAAAAATTGGAGTTAACAGCACACATGGGAAAAGACGGCAGCACACTTGATTCTATTTTTGTGATTGTGTGCAGATGCTGTTCTAAATAATGGTGCTAATGGGACTAGGAGAAAAATAATGGTAATGACTGCAAATACAAGGCCAGTCCCTTGTGTGCTCTGCGGGGTAACACTCTTCATAAACACTCCGAGTGTCAGTCTCATTACGATACTGTCCCTTCAGAGCAGCAGCCCTTTGCTGCAAGAAAACACCAGTAGTTTATCATGATCAAGTCTTCATCTAGCAGGCATATCAGTGTTTGCCTATTTTCTTCAACAAATACTCTCCAGAGAAGAATTTACTGCTGTCTTCACTGGGGTGCCGGTGCTCAGTAAGTAGCTAATAGCTGGGTCACAGTCTTAAGTGAGATTTAGTTTCTCAGCTCTTACTGAGCATCAGAGAGACCTGAACACCCATTTGCCTCTTTTTTTTCCTTGCAAATATTCCATCTTGTTATCTCCTCTTTATTCTTTTTGGTAGGTTATAATTTATACTGGATTTTCCTGCAGATGATGGCAATTGAAATAGGGTAGGGAATAAAGACAGAATGGGTCCAGTGTTAATTGTCCCATGTGGTCCCACAGCAGAAAAACGGTGAAGTCAGGTTTTCTGTGGACTTCCTCCCTGTCACTAAAGTCTGTGCTGTTGAAGGAAGAACATAGAGTGGAATCTTTCCTCAAAGTTCTCTCACTCCTTGTGCTCTCTGTGGCTGTATCTATAGCAGTAGTTTAAAAAGGACCTGTTTCTGAGCACTTGACCTCAATGGTCCTTGAAGGAATTCCCTTGTTTGTTTGTGACCATGGCTGACAAAAGCTCTTCCAGACAACCTCTGGACTTTATTTAGAAGTCAGTGCAGTACAGGGATTGTTCCCACTGGGCTGTTCTCTTGTGGGTACCCTTTTTAAGGATAAGGGAGCCGAATAGAGCAAATGAAGGCTGTCCCATGCCCACGGGGCTGGAGAAGAGACCCAGGCAGTTCTTGCCTATGGTGGCTGTGGAGGGTAGGCTGCTCTCTTGCTCTGGAGAGCCCATTCACAGTGTTTCTGTGCTAGAGCCAAAGCCTTGCTCCCTTCACCAATGTTGCAGTAAGGGAAGGGGTCTGGTTGGATTAGATGGACTTCAGCCCCAGGGTCTGCATTGTCCAGTGTGACAGGTATGACAGCTGCTCATAGTCATGCCTCAAGGCCCATCAAAAGCTGAAGCCAAACAAATTATCCAAGTATTTTTTCCTTCCCTCTAGAAGCACTAATGCTACCAAGATTGTTAGCCAGTGGCAGCTTTGGCCACCAGATTTTTAAGTCACCGGGAAGGACAAGGAGAAGGAAACACATAGAGAGTGTATCAAGTAAACTTCATTTTCTGAGGCCATTTATAAAACCAGCAAAGTTGATTCTGCTGATTTATCTTCTAAAAGCTCCAATAACAGTTGCTGGTGAAAATGTGCTGACAACTCATGTTTTTTTGTCTATAATTAATTAGTACCTAAGAACACTGTATTATTTTTGACAGTCCAATGAAGTTCTTGAATTGATATTTCTTGCAAATAGCTTCTAAGCAGAAGGAATGTGTTTCCAGCCAGAGTTGATGGATTTGAAATCATGATTAAAATAGATTTTTTAATCAGCCAGCAGAAATCCTTTACATAGATCATTCATGTTTGTTTTCTGTTTCATTTGTACTTGCTAGTTATTTTCCAGGAGCAGCATACAGTCTTAGGGCACACATGACCATTCAAAACATGCTGATTTACAACATGATAAAGCTTTTGTACTAAAAGCCAGGATTGCTTTGCTAAACTGGCAAATGTACAATGTCTAAGTGTCTACATACTTCAATTCCAAATGAATGCATACTAAGTATTCCTATAATTATTCTTAGGTTTTAGTTTTTGTAATAGTTGAGATTTACTGGAGTTTTTCTGTGTCTTTTAACCTCCTTCTCATGTCAGACAATCTGTGAATGGGAACTAATGAGGGTGCAGTTGAGATTCATGTCAGCATTTTAAATTGGTTTTATTTTATAATCTTAATAAAATGCATTCTGCTACAAAGCCCATTTAGCCCAGTCTCTTTTTAATACCACCTGATAGCTGATGCCTAGGAAAGAACACAATGAGGTAAGTATATAATAATACTTCCCCAGTGCACTATACTGGTCTCTGGAATCTGTAGCTTATGGTCTATGTGAGCTAAATAAGCTTCTCCATGTTTATTAGCCCCAATAGATACTTTCCCCCCCCCCTTACATTTATTTGTCTGAATGCTTTATGAAGCTGTTAGGATTTTTAGCATGTCTTCCCACAGCACGTAGTTTCACTGCTGAACTCTGTATTGCATAAAAAAAGCGCCTCCATTTGCTGTTTTTATCCTGCCACATGCTGATCTTATTGATTTCATTTTATTTCTATTAGAAGAAACAGTGAATAGTCATTTCCTACTCACTTTCTGCAAGCTAATGAGGATTTTAGTCATCACTCATTTCTCTAGATCGTGAAGAGTCCTGGTCTGTTTAAATGCTCTTTATGTGCAATCTGCTCTGTGTCTTTGATGGTCTCTTTGTCTTTTTCTGTATGGGAACATTCTGGTTGTCCTACATCTGTTAACATGTAGAGGGAACCAGTTTGGCCACTCTTTGAGGTGCAAGTGTAGCATGCATACATATAGAAAGCATTCTCTCTAGCTGTGTCTTCCTTGTCAAAGATGGCTTTATTTAATATTAGAGTGCTAGAATTATTGCAGTACTTTACAGACTGAGGGGAAAAATAAGTTTGCCAAAACATATTTTGTGTTCAAAACTAACTGATCCATTCAAGAACTCAGTGAGTTCTTGTAGCTAGTGAACAGGTTTTGGCCATGCACTGCTCATACTTTTAGAACTACAAGTTCTAGAAATGAAATTTCTGCTATGTTGTTTATAGTTTATTTAGTTTGGGGTTTTTTAATTTTCTCAAATTCTCGTGGATTTTGTTCATAGCAGAATGACTTGGCTTGACACCAATGAAGGTACATATGATTTGATTTGTGTCAGGATTTGTGTTGGATTTGTCAGGATGAACTGTTTTTCTCCTTTCTCCTTGATCTTTCTGGGAAACAAATTATGTCAAGTACCATTGGAGAGAAGATGCCAGGACGGTAAGAATCTTACTATAAAATAAAATGGCACTTTTCTTACTCCTGGTTTCTTACAGGCAGATATTTCGTAAAGGTTAATGCAACAATTTATTGTAGCTCAACTGTGGTGAGTCTCTATAGACTTTCTTAACAGAACAGTGTTAACATATCTTTTATTAATTTAGCTCCTTTTAATTTATTCTTCAAACCATTAAAATTTGATACACACATCAGTATTCCTAATATCCCATGTCATTACTTTTCACTTTTTTATTACAGAAGTCATCATTGGCTGGACACTTTATATATAACAGTAGATACATGAAATTTTTTTTTTTTGCTTGAATATTCAATCTTACTAAAAAGGAAAAAAAAAGTGACAGAACAATGTTCCCCTTGACAATGAAGTTTGATTCATCTGTATTGCCATAAAATATTTTGCAGAGGCTCACAATAGATTCAGTCATCTTGTTTTCTTAATGTTTTTGGCTTAGCAATGACATTAGTTGTGGTAGGACTTTGGACAGCCAGAGCTGTAGCCAGTGTATGGTCTGTCACTAGCAGCAACTGATCTCTTGCATGCTGAGTGGTGCAGTACTTACAGATCTGACACTTTCTGGTTTGGTTCCTTAAGGCAGCCATGGCTCAAAGTGGTGTAATCAGAGATGGTGTGACAGTCTCTTCATCTAGGGAAATGAGTGCCAGATGTATTGTTTTTCAAGTTATTGCTGTGGTTTAGTAATGATAGCCATGATAAAGCTATGATAAGGATACAAGTTTTTTTGTACCATAACATTTCAGTGATGGGTTTGCACCACTGATAGCAGCCTAAGGCTTAACTGACACCTAAGTCATAGATACAACAGTTTATTTCAGTGAAACTGTGTAATTTACATAGTTTCTAGATTTTTTGCATTGTGCAGTGTTCCATCATACACAGTTAACAGCCCAGACACCTGGTTTCTTAGGAGTACATCTATTCCTTTAAACACAACAATTCAAATATGAATTTGCTACAGTCAGATGGTAGAAAACATAAAATCAACACTCAATTTTGACTATAAGCAAGGTAATATTTTCACAGAGAGAAAACATTTTTATTTGTGGAATAGAAATAGTTGGAAGAAACGGGAAAGCTTTCAGGCCCACAAAGTCTTCTCATCTCCATTATCAATATAGGAACCTATTGCTCCAAAAACCTCATCCAGAAAGACATATTACAAGCTATGTTATCAATAGGCATGTTTAAAATGAAAAACAAGCAATCTTTTATGTTTCCTGAAAGAAAATTTTAGTGATGCATTTCCTTTCCAAGGCAAAAGCTGTGTAATGTCTGATGATGAATTTTCATCCCTGGGGCAAACCTTCACTGTACTGTATTTAACTAATAGTTTCTGTTTGAATGCTGGCCTTTCTTCCTATTTAGGCTGTGTTGAGGATGTTAGCCTCAGCTGAGGATTTGAGCTTTGATTGTAACTGTGAAGTGAACTGGGATCTACATTTCATCAGCTCTAGGTCACCCTCTGTAATGAGGGCATTTAGCTGGAGGGTGAATAGACAAGGGAAACAATGGAAAGCAGCTTCACTAACCTATTGAATCAGACTGCAAATAAATATCAAATATTTTGCAGTTGTTTTCTTAAGAAATGTTATTATAAGAACATGAAGCGTTTTATATCCTGAAGAAAAGGTTTTAAGGACAAAGACTGCTGATTCAATAACAGATGCAATATCTGATTTTGTTTCAGTCCTTTCCCATTCCGGTCTTTGTAATTGCAACCGTGGGCTTTGTGTAGAGAAGCTGCCCATTTGCAGAACAAGCTGGTGCATCTTTTTAAGCATAATAGTGAAACTTGGTAGAGCATGAGAGATGAATATTAATAATAATATAGAGCTAGAAATTTTTAATAGTATGACTGCTTACAGTTGTCAAGAATGGCAGGCAAAGCTAAGTAAAGAAAGCTATAACCACTCGATTCTGAAATCTGTAGACATCTGCTTTGAAGTATCTTGCAGAAGCATCTCAGACTTGTCAAACTTGCTGTAATGAACCACATTTCAAGACTACCCTGTTGAAGTAAGGGTCTGATCAATAGAGAGAGTGACATGAATCTTAGTGGTCCAAATAGGTCTTATGGTATTGTCCAAAACTGCCTGAAATACAAATCTCCCTTTTGGCTGTCCTTCCTCCTTAGGTTTTTCCCATTCTTGTTCTGCCATGGCCTAGGGAGCATAGTCAGCAAGATACTAGAGAGAATGGATAAGTATTTAAGACTAGTGAGACGGTTTTCCTTCACCGTACCTGTTCTGCACCTTCCCACTTACACACTGAACACTGTTTCCCAAGAAGATGGGGCACTTCTGACCACTTTGGGATCCTGTCCCACGACCAGGATGTTGCTTTAGCCAGAGAGGTTAATCCATGTGTTACACAACATGGGAAATGAGCAGTGATGTGCTTCAAGCTACTCAGTGAGTCAGACTGATCCCAGCTGTTCCTCTGGGCTCAGAGGGAATGAATTCAGCCCTTTGCTTGCATTTAAAGTCATCAGCTGTTGCTCAGGGGCTGCCAATTTATCTACTCCTAGCCATTTCAATGGTATTTTCTTCCCCTTACATCAGTCAAAGAATCATAAGCAAGTACTAAGAGACAGCCTGGTCCTCTTGCCCACACAAAGAATGTCAGTAATTAAAAAGTGTGTGCCTTTAAAGTTAAAAGAAAAATGAGAGGAAAGGGCCACATTAATTAAGTACCTGAACAATCGCTGTTGTCAAAAAGTTGAATACTAAGGATTTATAATTTTGGCTAGCACCTTCAAGGCTTTTAGAACAAAGTCATGATGCTAAATGAGAGGGACTCTCACAGGGTACTGTTAAGGGGATGAAAAAGAATTGTGTTGAGTTTGTATGTGCACAATATAAAGTTGTGATGCACTAACAGGTCTCAGTGTGAATGCAGCTCTTTGCGGATGGAGTTCACTCTCAGTCAAGTTTTTTAAGAAAAATATGTAATAGGAGTCTGGACTTGCTACGGCAGCTTGCATGTGTTATGCAGCCAGGCAGAAATCACAGCCCCAACTTAGGTGTCTCTTTTCCATCTGCTCTGTACCAGGAGCTTCTTGGCACCTGAAAATGAGACGCACCAAAGTTTTTGTTTTATTAAATCTTTCACATAATATGCTTAAAGCTTAGCTAACTGAGTGCTGTGGCTGCTGGGTGATCTGCTTATTCTATTGTTTCCTCAACAGATACCTAATGATGCCATTGAAGTGGAGCAGTACCAATTGCAGTTCAGTAGTGCTACTGCAGAATATAGTGTTCCCTTTGTCCAAGACAGATCATGTGCTGTTATTTCCTGCTGTTTCTATCTGTTTAAAGTTCATTTGAAATGTTGCTTTATCGTCCTTCCTATTTTCCAAAAAAACTCCCTCCGTTTAGTACTTAATACAACTTAATTGATAGGTGCTTTCACTCTGGTTTCCGGACCATTATGAATATATGATAACGTGTTCCAGGTGACTTCACACAGATCACATCAATTGGATAGGAAAACTGTCAGTCTGCTCAGTTCAATGCGATTATATTAAATTTGGGATATAAAACCCGTGTTTCCTGTTGCACAAGGCATTCTACATGTCTAAATTTTGCATCTTTTATTTTTTTGTCCAGCTGAGCAGTATTAACCTATGACAAGCAGTAACACCAGGTTGCAGGGGCCCAGTACATAAGGACTTTGATTGAAGTGTGGATTTTTTCATATCCTCTTTGCAACAGTGTGTGAAGAAAAGGAGCCACCAGAGGCCTGAGTCTAAGGATACAGGTTACCAGCTAGCAGCTTGTTGGCTACAAGAGGGACATTTAGTGAAATAATTGCAAGGTTATATTTCAGGTTCAGTTAAGACTGCGGTATTTCTGAATCTTGCACATAGTCTTGAAAAAGCAGTACCACAGAGATGTAATAGACTTGCAGAGTAAAGTCAGTAGATATGTACAACTTCCCACATCCTAAAAAAAACTACATCCGTAGGTTTGTGTATTATTTTTTTCACCCAAGGCATGCATTTCTCGTACAGCCAAGGGGGAAAATTAAACCACTGTAAAACTTGAGAAACTATGGATGTAACAGAACCAGGGAAGTCAAGCAAATTGCAGAGATAAAGAATTCATGTGAGAAACCCCATCACTGGCAGCTGATGGTGCTGTAGTTTAAGGGTCTCTCTCCCCTAACTCAGTAACTCTACTGGTTACTGAGAAGGGGGTGGTTGTCATTTGTCAGTGTGGCACAAGGCCACACTCAGAAGTGACTTTATGGTCCCTTTCAACACACCTATGTTAGCTCATTACAGTTTTGTATTTTAATTGTCACTCTTGCTGGTAGTTCTACCAGAGAAGCCAAACTAAGTGAACATGGACAACAACTCTTCAGTCTCCTTTTCTCCTGGGAACGTTTACTCATATTTTGGTCATAAGACAGCTTTAAATTTTGGGTTAAGATGCGATCACAAGCTGGACAGATGTTTACTTGTGAAGAATTTAGTGCGTATAGCACACACTGTACTTGCGCATAGGTGTTGGATGTCTTATCGTGACTCCTTAGGCAATTGTGAGCTGCACCAGATGTTGCATTAGTTGCATTTCACTTTCCATACCTGCATTCTGCATGGTCTCTGTGCCATGTCTGGCAGTGCAAAGTTCCTTTCCTGTTTGCTGTATGATGAGAACTCCAGGCTCTCAACCAACCACTATTTGCTGAAGTTCTCCAAGTACTTAATTTCTTCCTTTTTCTTTCAAGTTTTGAGCTAGAGTGCAAATGTGTGAACATGTCAAGAGGAAAAACCTATTTTTGTGTAAGTTCACACCTAAGTAAAACTAGGAAGAACTAGCAAATCTCTCGCATGCACACACCCACATCCACGCTTTCCCTCATCCCTGTGCGCACACTCCTCCTTCGTTGTTGCGTAATGCTCTTGCACCAAGAAGAGTGGGTGGGCTGAAATAAACTGCTTGATGCTCATCTGGCCTAAAGAGCTCAATCTTTCAAGAATTTGCTTCCCCACTGCTTAATCACTTCACCATTGTCTATACTGCATGTGATCATGCACACATCTGTTTTTTTCAAACTGTCCTTTTCTGAATGGTTTCATCAAATAATCAAGCCTTGTCTGGTAAAGGAATGCAGTAATCCTTCTGCAGTAGTACTGATCTCTTTTCTTTGTATTATGAAGCCTTTCAAATTCCTCTCAAAACTGCCAAGGTATGGAGATTTTCTCCCTCTGGTTAGTATGTTTGCTCTCAGGTAATGCAGGCTTAGCACTTATCTTAAAGTTTGGAATACAGCAAGGTGAGAGCTTTCTCTTACCTTATCAGAACTTTGCAGCACTTAATAATGTGGACCTATTTAAGACCATCAGCATAAGGCTTAATATTCTGCTAGCACTGTTGTCTCTTTGATGCCATCACAAGGAACTAGAGCAACTGTGGGACATCAAAACTAGCATTCTGCATGACAGCTACTTCTGCAGAAATTTAAGAATTTCATCCTCAGTGATGGATTCCCACATCCATGTCCTAAATACCTTATTACATCTCCAACGCTCCTTTGCTCGCCATCTAATCCAGCACTGGGATGTGGCCAACATTGACAGGTGTAAGGAGATGCACAGAGCACTTCAGGATGTGTAATCAGAGATTTATTCTTCTCACAGTCTTTGAAAGAAACACCACTTCGCTGTAGCCTCCTAACAGAGAAGCTGCTCGTTCTTCCGCTGTGTGCAGTATCTGTCATACTGATTGTCACAGCAGGAACTTGCTGCTTACCCTCAGCACATTTGCCCGGCAGTCTCAGGCAACTTCTATAAATGTAAGTATCCAGTTACTAGAGAATTAAATCAACTCAACATATATTTGGCTGTCAAGTCTTGTGCCGACAAAAGGAAAGCATGAATGAGCAGTCTGTATGTACATAAACAGCTTAGAAGGTAATATTTTCACAGAAAACATAATTGTTAGACCTTCTAGCTCTAAAAAACACTGTAGTGTTTCTGAGGTTTCCTCCTACTTGTTGCTATTTTTCAGTCAGAAGCCCAATTCAGATGATACCTGTAACATCTCAGGTTTCACTTCATCTTCCTTATTACGCCCACTCTTCATCAGTCATGGGGACCTCAACCATTCTTTCTGTAACTTACTGCAAATACAGTGCAAATTTAAGGATACCTGGTTAAATAAAAGTAGGAAACGTAGTGGGCTTGCACTGAGCCTTGACAAACAAAATATATGTGTTTCTTTCTAAAAAGAAAATACATATATAGCCTGTACAGAATCTTCAAAATGTGTTGAGAGCTATGGAAATTTCTCCTGTGTTAACAATGGAAAATGTTTTTATCAAAATCATTAATAATTTTTGAGTGAATGTAGCCTATAGAAAAGTTAACGGTGTCCTAGCTCTCGAAATCAAAAGCTTCTCTGGGAAACAGGAACACAGACTTTGGCTGTTTTCTGAGGCGCTCAAATGAAGGATTTCCTTAAGTAAAAAGTTGATTCTTCCTGGTTCTAACTTCCTACTAAATCATGATAATCAGCCTGTTTTCATGGTGGTTTGGGGCTTTTCATCCATATGAAGAGGAAAGGGGTAGGAGAGGGCTAGCATGTCTAGCTATCATGAGTGATTTAGTTAAGTGCATATTTGTATTTATAAATAAGGATGATGTGAAAACCAGAATTGAAATAGTAGTGGAAACTAAATAGTCATTTGAAAATTACAGGTAACGAAAGAAATACAAGGGCATAGTTAAAACTAATAAAAAACCTCATAACTACACATTGACCATGCTTCTGTGGTTCAAAGCATACCATCACCTTGCAAGACGATAGCATCTTATACATTTTCCTGTTAAAATAATGCCCTTTCAACCATGGCATTTTTGAGTTTTATGTCTAACAAGACTATCAAGTGTACTGTGTGTGCGAAAAATTAAATTCCGAAGTTGAAAAATGTAATTATTGGATCTTACTTGTTTTCTTAGGAAGCCTGTATGGCAGAATGGCTGTTCCTGAGAGCTGGAAGTGTGTAAAAATCAGTCATATCTTAAAGTGTGAAAGGGTGCTATTTTTACCTCCCATGCCTGCCTTTCAAAGCCTGTTTAGTTTTCTCCCCTGCCATGCCCTGCATGGTGATCGGCCTTACAGGAAGGCTGGGACACTCTGGGTACAGGCATAAGATTTTTGGGCTTATGCACAGTCATTAGGATTGGGTTTTTTCCTCTTTAAACGTTACAGGTTTTTATAAATTCCAGTTTACGGAAGAAGCTGAAGCACAGTGTCTGGTTTAAAGCAGGGACAATCACAGAACTCTGTCTGACCAATTCCTTTTCTTCAGTGACAACACTCACTTGTCCACCCTGCTGACCTTCCATAACACAATAATCATCCAAGTGGCTCAGAAGACAGAGTATCCACTGCTTTCTCTGGTTAATAGAATCAAATTTTTCCTCTAGTTGGTGTTTTGTTCTAGTTATTTTGTTTTTAAGTATGTTTAATTCATTAGACCTGACAGAGCATGTTTCGTAGTAGAGTTCAGTTCAGACTGAATTGCAATAATCATACAGAAATTTTGCAGTATTGACAAAAAAAATCTTTTAAAAAGTATTTAAAGGATTAAGTTGGCTTGTGACAGATGTAATGGCCTCTTGTGGGCCTGGGAAGCCTGCCAGGCACTCATCGTAACAAATACCCTGACAGGTCACCATGGTTTTATGTCACAAGTTTAAAATGACTCAATTTTGTCTGTCTCTGCTCAAGTCTCTGATTAATCCTTTCTCCTCTGTTATTTTCTCCCCAATCTGGAGATGGGGAACAAACCAGAAAATTTGCATATGATTTAGCATACAGAAGGATTGTCTTCTCTTGAAAGAGAAGACAAAATAGAAAAATTCAGCTATTAAAAATAAATTCATCCCAGAAAATCTTTTTTTACATTCACAGAAACGATGTAAATACAAATTTGTCTATGTCATGACGAAAATGACCCAACAGTACTTCTATGAAGCTTTTAATTTTTGCACCAATAAAATTCTATTTTGTCTTCTCTCCCATCTTTGCTACTGCACCTTCATCCATTAAAATACTGTCTTGACCATTCACACTTCTTTCTTGTAATAGAGAAACAACACTTTTTTTCTAGATCAGGTTTCCAGTGCTTCCACTGCGCTCTTTGGACCCTTTCTGTTCAGCAAGTCATATATTATTTTTGGAGCTACTTTTTATGTTCTATCAAGCCACTGACCTCTCTCAGAACATGTGTTATTAGCCATGCTTATTACATGTGCCGAGAAGCTATGAAATGTAGTCTTAAGTATGGTCAGGACTTGCAGCACGGAATAACCCAAGGAGCTTCCGAGTTAAATGGTAATATGGATGCAGAGAGGAGTGGGTGAGCATAGTGAGCAATGTGATGGCTCTAATGGAGATGGTTTTGATGTGTTTTGTTTGAAGTAGAGCTGTTTAGATTTAGTAGTCAGCTTTCCTGCTTTGAAGAATCAAGGAAAGGTGGATAACGGAAGGAAGTGAAATGGAGAGGAACAAGGAGGCAGGAGGGAAGGAGCCAGCACCCACCAGAGGAAAGTAGGCAAACCTGGGGGAAGCACTTGGAATTTTCATCCTCCCTGCCTGGCTGCTTTTGCAACTGTGCCTCCCTTAGCTGTCATCTGCAGCCAGACTTCCTCCCTCATCTCCCCCCCTCTCCTATCAAACGCCTCCCTACTTTCTCCTCTCTCCCTTGTGCTTAGGAATGCTTTCCGCAAAGCTTTACAAAACTCTTAGTGCTCTCCTTCAGGTTTCTCTCTCAAACTTAGCTTTTGCTTGGGGCCTACAAAATTCTTGCTGATTATCAGGCCTTTGGGGGTGGGCATGTGTGCACCCATGTGTGTGCATTGAAGGAAAAGGGTCTCTTCTTGGCATGAAATTTATGGTGTTTATTTTGGGCACGTTACCTGCAATCACTTCCTGTATCTGCATGTTGTGTCTGAGCTTTACAGTTATACTGCGAACACCTGTGTGCATGGACAGTGCTGTAATGCACCTCTGCAGCACTTGTCAGAAAGTCTCTCTAGGCACCAACATACTGCTGTACCTGTAAAGGCAAATAATTAATACATTTTTTGTCTCCAGTAAAACAACTAAGAAAGATCTCCAGTTCTTTTATAGTTCTAATGTATTACACAGGGTAATCCCTGCATAGTGTGGTTTGAGTTCCTTTTTTATTCTATGCAGAAGCAAGTATTCCTTCACTTTCCTGATTTTACTACACAGCTTTTTCTGTCTTTCCTTCTCCTTATTTTCTCTAATATTTCTTCCAGTTCATGCTTTGACCCTCTTTTCCCTCACTGCAGTCTTCTAGGTTTGAGGAAGAGATTTTTTTAGAGTACTTTGGAGGCTCTTCTGTGATAATTCTGTTGTCTCTATCTTCATTTTAACTCTTCCCACCAGACCCCCCGCCTGCAATGTCACAGGGTTCCATCGTCACATTGAGGCCCATTTTGGTGGTCCCTCTGTGTAATTGATGCTACTGTGTTGGATGTAGTGCTCTCTTCAGCCTGCACTCATTGAGCAGGGAGTACCTTCCATACCATCTCTCACATCCAGAGAAGGAGGATAACTGAATAACCTGCTCATCCCTCACTGGTGAGGCCTTTCGGATGTATGTGTTGGGTTTTAAAGGCTTTATATGAGAATTCCCCTGTGGATTTTTTTCCTATCTATGAAAATCTCTTTAAAATCCTTCGATTGCTAATGAATGTTATTTGCTTAGGCCATCATTCCATGGTGTTTTCATTTTAACTAGGTGCCTTCCTCTCATTAGTCCATGTATCCCTCCTTGATAAAAGAACCTGCATTATATGAAATGTTGCCATTAAGTCACATTGTTTGCATTCAAAAGTTGATTCTATAAATCTTTCTTCACTGTGTGGCAGTTGTCACTCACATCTTGTAAAAATTAAGTAAACAAGCCCTCCCTATTTATGGCAAGAAGCAAAAAAAAATCAGTGACTACTCAGAATTCCCCTGGTTCAGGCTCTCCTTTAATTTCATACCCATTGAAGGGTGGCTTGACAGCAGAAGTTCACAAAACAAGTGGACAGTATGTACTGCAGGCCTTTGTATGTGCCTGAGTTCTCTATTCTTCATTGCTCCCACACAAAGCCAGATTTCCCCTCCTTGTAACTTTTTACCACCCTAATTCTGCTGCTCTCATAGAATGTCTCCCATTTTGTGGGAGAAGGGGATAAATAACTGCATCAGTTAGGTTGTATTCTTAACCAAGCAAAATGAACCAGAAATTTCAGATGACCAAGTCTATTCTTGATGATTAAATCTTCCTTAGGTTGCTAATATTTCATATGGGATTTGAGGACAGCTTTCTTTTATTTTGAATGCAGTATACAGCAATTCCCAGTGTTGGGCTTTTTACTGGGAAATAAAACCAGGTAAAACAGTCTTGTCAAAATTAATAGATTCAGCATTGAATTTCCCCTGTACAAATTCTGTCTCTAGCTTCAGATACCTCCACAAAAGAAAAATATGAGCCCTTCCTGACACAAGGACTGAAATTGAAGTTCCAGGGACAGGGAGCAGACCCAGGGCACTAAGCTATCTGTAATGAGCTATGGCGTCTGTATCTAATAAGTGCTCTATATTTGTTACACATTGAAAAAATGGAAAGAAAGAGAAAGACAGTCAAGTCTAAATCACCAAGACTTGAGTTTTATGCATTTCTTTAGTACTCGTATGTAGTCACTGAGAAGTCACATCAAGCCACACTGTTCATCCTGTTACTGAGTTAAATAAATATTTCTAGGGGATCATGATAATTAAAAGGAGTCTTAGCTTATGCTATGTAGCACTTCAATTTGCATATTTAAAAGTATACTGTATATCTTGATCAGATTAACTTTGTGTCCTGGTTCTGACCAGGACAGGCTTATATTTTGCAGTAGCCAGGAGGGGGCATGGCTAGGACTCAGAAATTATTCTATCAGCTCATTTTCCAGGGATAGGGAAAGGCCTCTCTTCAGGGTGTCAGGCTCACAGTAAATGCTCATTGCATGTGAATCATTCCCCTCTTGTACACTTTTGTTACTGAAATTTTTGCTCTTACTGTTTTCTTATCTCATTGCTATCTCCAGTAAATTTTTCTTACTCAACCCATGATCTTTACGTTTTGTACCTCCAGTTCTTTTCCTCAGCCTACCGAAAGGGAGCAGGAAGGGAAGGAGTGGGGCACGGTTTGGAGTGGCTTCAGTGGGAATATTAAATTGGAAAACATCATTCCTAAACTATAGCACTTTGCATTAAGTGTTTTTCTATTAAATGTTTTGTTGGTTTGGGGTTTTTTTTTGGTTGGTTGGTTGGTTGGTTGGTTGGTTTTTTTTTTGAAGCGCAATAATCCGTTCTGTGAAATTAAAGATGTATTTCTAAGATTCAGTGTAAGAAACTGCTTTTGAAAATTCTTGAAATTTGAAGATGATCACAGCTGAATGGGAACCTTCTAGCTCAGGCTCGTTGTCACCAAATTAGATCTCATATTAGCTTTGAAGATCTACACCACTTTTTAGTTCTGAAAAGCTTCTGTACTTTTATGTTGTTTGTAAAACCTCGACTACTGTATTTAGGGAATCCAACTTTCTGTCATTAACTACTTACAGAAATTCACAAAAGTCTTGACACTAACAATTTTATAAATTGCACATATACCTGGCTTGCCTTAATGAAAACTTCATGTGCTTTTTTCCTCAGACTTTCAGTTCAGTAATGGCTGCATTTGACATCTCCTTTTTATCCATACAAGTATCCCTGCTGCATGAGTGTGAGCTGGCCTTATCTCTCATAGAGAAACACAACTTCCATGCAAAACATGAGCTGTGACCTGACAGGGAGATAAACTGAATGAAAAGAGAATTTTGATGATTTTGGTTCTCCATTAAACTTGTAGATCGAATCCGGCATGATTTTCATAGTCCTGATTTTCAGACTCATCTTTTGGTTATAAAAGGTTAAATTTATCTTCTTCTTCCCTTCTCTCCTCCACTCCCATCTCCCCCTGCCCCTCTGCATCGCCTGTTGTCTGTTTCAGCACCTGGCTCTTAAATGCAGTACATCAAACATCTTTTGAAGGGCTCAGAGATTAAAGATTGTAAGTTACAATTAGAACAGCTATAATGATGATCAACTCTTAGTTCCTGCATAATGAATAGGAAAATGAGTTACAGAAGACTCAAAGCTTTAGCCAAGATTTGAAGATTGTGATTTTGGTTAAAAAAAAAAAAAGAAGAAGAAGAAGGAAACAGCCTGTGGTCTATTTTTTGCATGCCTGAAGTTCAGATGATTCAGGCTCAGGCTTTCAGGTACTTGCTCAACATGGAACATTTCAGAGCTTTTTATTTTATTACCTGAGACACCCTCAGACTTAAAGCCTTCTGTCAAGGCATAGTTATGTTTTCAAGTGACTGAAATGCATTAATTAGGTATTAGGTTGGGGCCTGGGGTGGGGGGAAAGATGTACCTTTTTTTCCCCCACTGTGAATGATGGCTGATACAGGCATGTCAAGTGAGGTGGTTATTGTGAAGTATGATTGATTTGCCTCAGTCTCTGTGATTATTTGCACCTATATGCAAAAACATGTATTTTGCTTTAAATAGCAAAGGAGAGCCTGCATTGTAACAGGAAGCATGATTTTAATCGAATGATGCAGCTGTGTGAGCTTTTAAAGTAATTTTTCTCTCAGAAAAGGGAGCATGCATTAGTGTTTTAATGTCACAGAGCAGCCAAGAGACTTCTTTAGCAAGAACTTCAGTTGGTGGCAGTGCTGTGGTGTCCTTCTCTTAAGGAAGGACACAAGACAAATGAGCCTGCAAACAATTAAACTGTAGCTCTGCACATGGGCAGCAGTAGGTTGGTGTTTGCCAAAGGCTTGCAGAAGAATCAGTATCCCTGGAGGTGAGGCAGCAGAAAGTGCTGATGGAGGATCCAGTACCAGTTCTGAGTTCAAAAGTGATCCTCAACACTGAGCCAAGACCTGTCTGTAATGAAAGTAACCAGGGAGTTGTTGTTGTCTCTCACCAGTAAAAATGAGCACCCTTTGTTCTCTGAGTGTATGTGTCTAAGCCACCTGAGGGTTTGGTATCTGTTTTCCAGTGTTGGGACCTCTGTTTCTTACTTAGAACTACTTACGACTTGCATACTTGAGCAGTGGTAGCATAAAATGGCACTCCTTCTCTGCCCTCAGGAGCTAAAATTATTCCAGAGCATTCTGGGTATGCTCTGTTGATTGTGCTGGTAGCTATCTTAGCCCTTACTTATTGGGGAAAAAATGCAGACTGAGTGTTTAATATGAAAAAGGATTGTCCTCCTTTATGACTTGCCAGCTACTTGCTCCTTATGTTTATTTCTAGCCAGACCAGGAATGAAATTATGTGAGGAAATTACTTGCCAACTTTCTGTTAGCATCTCTATCACCTGCCGGCCTAGAGAAATGTGTAGAGTAACAAGTCAGTAGTTCTGAAAGGACAAATTATGTGGGTCCAAAAGCAACTTTATCTGATCATTGTGCCACCCAGTTTCACCTGCAATGAGGAAAACAACTTTCTGCATGGTTTCCAAAGCATATTGCAATTTTGGTCGGAGTTTTGATAAATGTACCCAGTTTATTATGTATAGAGTTTTTAAAGTGTGAGCAGTAGGCTTTTTGTGGGTCCCTGCTCTGGGTTGTATCCAGCCTTGTATATTCACACATCGTGAACCAAAATAATCTTGGTCTTAGAAGGTGGTTATAAAAATGTACCAGTGAAAGACAACCTTTATGTATTGCGCAAGGAGAGTTTCCATTTTGTTCCCTGCATTTCTATACTAGAAGAGTATTTGCCATGTCCTCAAGAAATTGCCTATTTCAGACATTTCTCCATTACTGAATCCATGTTTTCCATTGATGTGTCCTAGTTTTTGTACATCTTGATAGTTAGCAGGAAGGTAAACATGAGAACACATAAATGATACACCTAGAAGGATAACTCTGCAAAGTAGTTTGGGCTGAGGCACATAAATGAATCAGTATGTGATCCTCCATCGGCAAAAAAATTGCAGCTATGTTGTTCTGTTTGAACAGTCCATAAACAGCCTAAGGCAGTTTAATACTTTGCATCTCTCTGCCTATTTATGCCCATGTTATCTAGTCTTATAGCCTCAGTCTTCACTGCATGTAATGAATATGATTCAGCCTCACTTCTGAGCTGAATATAAAGGATACTACAGTAAAAAAAGAGGGGTTTTTTTTGTCTTGATTATTTTCAGATTCCAAATACTGTATCAGTACTTGCAATCACCAAGTGCTCAAGGCCTAGGAAAGGCCTTGAAATCATCGCTTCTTAGTTCTTTATCTTTTTTGCTGGCACTAGATAGTGTGGTAGGACCCCATCATGGACCAGGCTCCCACCATGGAATTGGGGTATGTGCAACTTCAAACCTGACAGCAAGGAACCACTTCCAGGGTGTGTGATTTTAGGAACAACCCGTACATCTTAGAACATCACCTCAGTGCATTAGAGGGCCTGGGTCTTAACCCTTCTATGTCTCAGTTTTCCTACCTGTTCAGTATGTGCCCTACCACCTCTTTCATGTCTGTGATGGAGCTATTTAGATGGAGCCATTTAGATTGTGGAGTCCTTAGTTCTCCATCTAAGAAGAAAATCTTGCAGCGTTTCTAAA
>NW_008237353.1:999900-1030946 GCF_000691975.1 Corvus brachyrhynchos
AAGAGAGGAAACCTGTTTCCCCTGAGGATCTTTTCTGTTTGCGAAAGGTGCATCAACATCCGCAGCTTTGTGGGGTTTTGCATAGCAATAATCTTCATTGTGTTCAACTCCAGTTCTGTGCACAGCAACCTGTTGACTAATTACTCCTGAACTAGTTTGACATTTCTAGTGCACAATTTGAAACATTCAGGAATAAGGAGATATTTGCTTTTCTTGTCTACCAATTAATTATTTCAGGAATAATCATCCCCTGGAGCTGGGAGGGGAAAAACATAACGGATCACAGCTTGTGGCGCTGTATCAGTCAAAAATCCAAGGCAAGAATCAAAGGCTGTGTTTTATTCTACCCCAAATGAAATCCCACTGTGACATCAGTATTTGCTTTGTACTGATTGCATCCCAGGCTGCTGAGCAGAGAGCAAGGAGCTAAGAAATCCCTATGCTGATAATAACCCTCACTTGTCAATTAGATGGCATTAGTGGTGACTGCACAGTCGCACAGTTCTGCTCCGGTCAGATTTTAGTTTAATTTTTAAACTTCACTTCCATCTCGTGGTCAGGTCAGGCATTGCATGCAAGAGGGATTGCTCGCTGTCTTGGCAGTTTTTAAGCCCTATTTTTCAGGCCTTCTCATAGGGCAGCTTGTGTCATGGTGTAACTCTATCTATTGTAAACCCGTATCGTTGGGTTTGGGTTTGCCTTCTTTTCCTAGAGGTGTCTGTATGGGGCTGTTTTAGACAAAATCTTGTCCCAGCGTGATATAGCATCTTTCAGCAAAGGTGGTTTTTTATTGTGTTGTCGTGTGAGGGGTTTTTTGTGTGTTTGTTTGTTTGTTTTGGGGTTTCATTTTGGGTTTTTTTCAGATAAAGTGAGGCAAACCATCAACCAGTATGGGGAAAATTTTGTGGTGCAGCACAGCTAACCTATTAACTCCTTCCCATCCAAGCAGCATTCATAGTCTTTCTTATTTCTAGCTCTAAGACAGAAAGCCCTGCCCTCTTCCTTTGTGACACCTTGGCTATTCGTAAGTTATTAATTTTTGTGATTGTAGCACTAATTTTTTCCGGATTAATGACCCATGCAAGGGAAGCAGCGCAAGTTAGCTGCCATCAGAGAGAAGGAGGAGGAGAGATATGGACGCCTTCTTAGGCAGTAGAAAGACATTGTACTAGTTCAGCTATTAAATGAGGTCTTCATTTTCAAACCATATCTCCTTGGGTCACCACTGTCCAGTGTTTGTTTTCCTCCAGCACAGCTCTCCACTTCTTAAAGCCAATCAGCCTTCTAAGGGAAGGGAAACTCACTTTTACACGCTTAAGAACATCTATCCCTGCTCTACAATAATTCATGGCTTAACTATGGGTTAAGAAATAATGCAGGAAAAAAAGAGTTAAAAATTAAATAAATTTTGTGACTAGAGAGCCTTCATATTAAGGAGCTACCTACATGGCAGCCATGAAAAGCTACAAAGAGACATATTTTTTCCATTAAGAGATGAGTTAATGTCAATGAGAATCTAATTTCTGCTACCTTTCTTTTTGATTAAAAGTGTGCCTTTCCCTATAGTAAGAAGGTGTAGTCAGTAATTTGTGACTCAAGTTTTAAAAAGTTTTATTTCTCATCAGAAGGCTTGATAATGTAGGAAAAGATCAGTTAGTTTCCCGATGCTTTAACGATCCAGAAAATAAAAATTAATTAGATCAATTTATCTTGTCCATGAGCCCTAATCCTGCAGCATTAAATAAGTCAGTCTTGTTATTGACATAAAGATGTGAAAGTTAAAATGCAAATATGAAAGGATGCCTTAGATATTAAAAATGTGGACAACTCACTGGAAAATTGTGGACAACTCACACCAAGTCAAGTCACAATTGTTAAACTTTTCTATTTTGACTGTTTTCTTTACTGGGGGATTGCAAGTCATGGCCCAGTAGCTCAGTTTATATCCTAGAAAAAAACTCTGTTAAACAAACAGTCAGCCTATGTGGGGTTGTACTGAATTTGGATTTATCTCCTCATTGCAGTCTGTGACTCCATCCTTCTTGTATCATCTGCATGTGCCTTCTGCAGTACCTGTTCTATGCTTCCACTTGTCATGGTTTTAAGTCGCTTTAGTCTTCTTTTTCACAAATTTGAGGTGCTTATCTCACTTGTAAGAGGTATTTCTATTTCTGAGAAATGACAGGCTTGTAGTAACAAAGTTCCAAAGAATGAACCACATACTCTGTTACCTTTCTCTGTTAGTGTGGTAAAATGGACAAACTAAGAGGAAAGAACCTGAAATGAGTTTCTGAAAATTATGACTTGTAGCGCAGAGACCACAAGTAATCACTTTATCAGTACAGTTTCATGCATCATTTCGTCATGATGTTTTTAACAATACTTAGAAAAGAAAATGCTATTCAGCTTAATATACTGAGATTTTGAATTTGGTGGGGCTCCTTCACCTTCAACTTAGAAAAAGATTGCTCTAAGACTGAGCTCCAGTGCCCACATTATCATTTAATTATCCTGAAATAACAGTTTTGTTACTAATTACATAAAAACACCATCCACCCTTTACTAAATTTGCAGTGCCTGACTGTTAGAAATTGTGTTGTCATAATAAGGGTGGTTTCCTTTATTTGCATATGCTGAGTTGCAGAATCTATAATTATATGCATGGATCATCAATTTTAGACTTGTTTGTATAATTATAAGTAATTGAACATGAAAGCAATTTAGAAATATCAGACTATAAAGTACTCCTTCTATTGTGGAATTGGAATAATTAGTAGATTAGAGGGATGATCATCAGTTAAGAAAGAGCTTCACAATTTCATAGTAATTTGAATATAAATAAAAAAACCACAACTTCAGCGGCAGCTTTCCTTGCTTCCAATCAGGGACAATCAGATTTTCAAAGTTACTCAGATATGTAACATTCAGAATGATTTTGAGTTGGTCTAATGTGTTAATAAATTAGCACAGTAAATTTGCCCACTAATATTTTATGGACTGTATTCATTGTTGTGAATACAGGCATTATTAATAGCATTATTAAACTTATTGACAATACCTTTTATTGCTAAACAGATGAGAGGTCTATTAAATATAAAGTGAGCATTTGTCTTTTCTCAGTATTCACCATGCGTAGAAAAGAGCTTCTTGGTGATTGCAAACAAAGTTGCTGAAAAGCTGGGTGCAGAGGGAAACAACCATTCTTCACAGGTGTATCAAAAAAATGCAGGTGTGAGAGTACAGACACTTCAATGGTCTCAGATGAGGCCGCTGACATTGACTTTCTGTCTCTTGAGAGAGCAGATGCTCTCAACTTTGAGCAGCCCCAGAAGGGTCAGAGCCGGGGCTTAGCTGGGAGTGTCAGAAAGCTGTGCTGGTGGATCTTGCTCCTCACGAGGGCTTCCACATTGTAACCTCCACGGTCCCACAGCTGCCAGCCACTGGAGCTAATCCTGGCTGCAGAAATGAATTTCACCAAGGCTGACGTCACCTCCCCACTGCTGAAGGCAGGGATGAAGGGAGAGGTGGCACCCTCTGCTGAGCTGCGAGAGGCAGGCAGGAACTCTGCCAGCGCCACCCCAGGTGAGTTGTGTGAGTGTTCAGATGTTTTTATGCATCACTTCACAAGGATGCTTCTTGTCCCTCATGGTAGAGTGGTGATCAGCACATTCCTCCTCATGAGGATCAGGGGAAAGAGAGCTGCCTGCATGCTCTGGGTCCAGAGGAGAAAATAAGCTTAATGTTCAGGGATAGATCATCTTCTCTTTTTTTATCTTTTTATTGATATTTCTGTGGCTGACAGTTGTGGTAGTTGGTCTTCAGAGTGCTTCTCCACCAAAAGGTAGTGCTTGGAGCACTGTTGTCTCTCTCCCTCATATGAACTCAAGTCAGCTGGTTATTCTGGGAATCTCACAAATGTCTCTGATCACAGGAGACAGGTATTTGGGACCAGGTAACAAAACTGTTTGAAAAAATGGTGGTTTCTGTATTCCCACCTCCAGGGGGTAGTAGCTGACAGCAAAGTACTTCACAGAATTTCTTGTTATTCTCCCCCAAAAGGAAGCCACCTTCTATAATCTTACATCAGTTTTATTTTGCTTATGTTTTATTTCTCTTATCTCAACATAAAAGCAAGAGGTGTTTAAAAAATAAGCAAATTTCCTTGGATCAATAGCATTTTCTGCCAACCCTGAACTGAAAGTTGAAAGGAGCAAAATGAGCCGAACTCGACAAAACCCCTAGAAAATGGGCAAGCATAGCACCACCTCCTCAACACATGAAAGGAAATTTTCTTGCAGTGCGATCCGTGGCAGTTTTTGTGTTGATGCCGAGATTTCAAGCCTAGATAGGTTATTGCTCAGCTCTGCATTGCTTGGAAGTGCCATTATATGCTGGTGTGCCACACATACATAGATTTTGTAGCACTGACACCTGGTGGCAGGAGGCAATGTGAACGCCAAGTGGCAGTCTGGCAAACAGGGCTCCAATAGTCCACGCACTCTTCTCATCCCTATAGTTTTCGTGTATTTTCCAGTAAATGCAGCACTTGGTAAAACTAAATGATTGTGGAAGATTTGGGTCTTACTAATGCTGCTACAGTATAATAGTGAGTAATAAATGAGTAATAATCAAAACAAAAATCAAGCAGCAGCCGTTAAGTGGTAATTAAAGTTAAGGAGATGGAAAACAAAAAGCTGAACATGCCAATTCAAGGTATTCCTTTCATTTTGATTTAAAAAATGTTTCATGTGGCCGAATGAAGTTATTAAACACTCACCAATAAAAATTTTTGAAAGGTTGGAAAGGAGAATTCTCTTCTGCTCTCTCTTTCTTGTTGGGATTCAAAAGTGTTAAGCAGTTCATCATTTTTCTTTTTATCCATGTTTTTCTGCTCCTCTTTTCTGTCACATTGCCTCCAGTGAGTCTCAGGCTTGCATCTGGCTGTGATCAGAGCACTCTATCAATTCCAATACAGTGCCAGAAGCAGGAGCTCGAAATCATGAGACATGACCCAAAAGACAATAAAACTTCCTGAGATATTTTTAAATTAAATGTGTACTGCTTTGTATTTGTGTTCTGGAGTTTGAGATATGAGGGATCACATTTTCAGAACTATCCTTACAATTAGGACTGAGGCTTTGTTTTGTGTACTTTCTTTCTTTTTTTTCCTGTTAATAAAATCTCGTCCTGGTGTGCTCACCTGGTTCCATGAGCTTGGACCTCCAGAGAGCTGCCAGCTCCTGGGAGAGTCACAGGAGAGCTGCAGCTTGGCTGCAGTAAGCATCTGTGGAACTGTAAGTCTCCACACACCCAAACCATGTCTGTATCTCTGTATTTAGCCAGACCTTGGATTCCCCTAGGAGACAGTCACATCCCCCATGGCCCAAGGTAATAGTGACCCTTAATAGCATCTCTCTTTTCTTGAGCATATGAATTCAGATCTTTAGAGAAATCGTTCCCAGAATAATGTTTCTTATTATTCTCAATAAGCAATAGCTGAAATTCTCAGTTAACTCCCCAGATTTTTATAAGACAAAAGCTGTCTCCTGACAGGCAGCACTTGTAATTTTTCGTTATCTGCTAGGGGGCAACATCTGTTAAGTAATGTTATCCTGCTCTGTGTGATTAATGCCAAGATCTGTAACAGCAATACAGTGAAAAGGATGCACAAAAAATTACATACAGAATTTCTGTGCTTGGAGGGGTTAAATATAAATATTTATTATTATTATATTTGTTATAAATAACATGGAGATGCAAAGAAAGCTAAAAACAGCAATGGCCAGAGATCCTGATTATATTTAGGTGAACAGACTCTAGCTTATAGCTTCATGTAGACAGGTATTCCTCTGGCAGGTATAAGCACAGACAAGTGTTTAGCTTCCTCATGCAGGGTGCGAACGGCCCAAGCAGGTAAGTCCCATTCTGCACAAATGTTGTTTCCACACTACAGGCACTGCAGTGAATGCTGCTGTGCTGCCACTGGTCAGTGAAGTCTGGTGACTAGCTTCAGCTTTTGCAGAAACTTCATCTCTTTCCACTCGGTCTTGCACTCATTTGAAGGTGTAAAATAATTAATTGTAAATGGTTCTAAGGATTAACATTCAACACCAGAAAACAATGCAAGTAAAAAGGTGTTTCATGTTTATTGACCAAGACAGAGAGAGGAAGAGGATTTGTACCCAGATTTAACACCAGTATAGGTCTGATCATAAATTCAAGATCAAAGAAATAAAAAAGACTGCAAGTCTCTTCACAATTCGTAAACTTTATGCACAGTAGGATACAACAAATGCATGTTAGGTAGTGTACATCTTTTCAATGTTTATTGGCATCTTTGACCATTTTCTTATGCCAAGCCTAGTCTCATGTTTGGATAATGGTGGCAGTTACTGGATTACCTTCCTGCTCAGGCTGAACTCTGGTGCACTTCACTCAGGAGAAACTCATAAATGAGAAAGTTTTTTGAAGTGGTTAGTTAGATAGCACTGCTTTTATATTGATTGATTGTGAAATTCGGGAACATGTATTCACGTATTTGTTCTAGGACATGCCTACATGTTGGCAGGTGGTTGGTATACCCACTGGGGACATATATTTTATGAGCACTAAACTGGATTTGCAAGAAAGAAAGAAATTCACCATGGAAATAATTCAAGAGATAAATAATCCAAGGGAGAAATGGTAGGAATAATTCAGTTGGTTTTTATTAAAAACCCCTGAATCCTTTTAAAACTAATATACACGAGTGGGTGCATTTAGCAGAGCGTGAATTTTGTAAAACGTAAAACAGGCACAGACATAACCAAGTGAGTTCTTTTTCTTACCCAAGCAGTCCAGTTGAATTCTTTACAGGATATACAGGCCCTCGGGAGTATGATGAGTGGTTTAATTAGTTTTAAACCATCATATTTAATCAAGCACTGTGCATTTTCAAATGGCTACATTCATTCCACTTCTAGGAAGACTTACAGATCTTTTTATCATTAGTAGTTTATGAGACTTTGGAGCTCTATATTCAGTGTGAAGCAAATCTCTTTAATTGACATCACTGTGTTGTAAAACTAAATGATTATCCTCAAAGTGAAACCTTAAACTTATACTCAGCTTACAAAAAGGAAGAGCAATTAGACATTTCTAAGCTAAAATTTTAATTGGTATATCATTCATCTGCAAAGCAGCCAGAGTTCATTCTATTTATCCCTATGATAAGACGCTCCAAAAGACGTACATGATAGGACAGTGGACCAAAAGAAAAAGGGAATATACCCATAACAAAATTTCATTTTGCTGAACAAATTTTTCAATCAGAGCTGCTATGAGACAACTGAAATATTTGGTTTGCATTTTTATAAACGTCACTCATCAAGCAAATATCAAAGCAAAATAATGACATCTTAACCTCTCACTGTACTAAATAAGCTTTAATTAATTTAAGTGAAGAAAAAAAGAAGGATAAAGGCTCTTGTTGTGTTGTGATTTTTGATTGGATGTAAAGGAAAGTACAGAAAATACATCTTTATTAAGTTTCTGTGTGGAAACATACTTGCAAACAAAGAAGCTGGTTTGCACCATGGTTTTTTGCTGTGTTTAAGCAGGTTTGAGCTTTCCTGATGCTATAAAACAAGTGGTGCAAAGTCTGATTCTTACTTGGACACAGAGACTCTGCTAGAAGCTCCCCGTAAGATGCTGAGAGGATCAGGAGCAGGTTGTGTGCCCAAGATCAGGCTGCAGCTGTGTGCAGAGAGGTAGCCCATTGCTCCTGCAGCCTTGCCAGCTTTTTTTGTTAGATGTGTACCTGTCCTTCAGCCCCTCTGTGCAGCATCCGTTGGGGCAGCTCCGGGGTCCTGGAAATAATCTCTTTTATTGATATGATATGGACCTGTCACACATCTTAGTGCCACTGTTGTGCTGTTCACGGATTCACAAAAATGGACAATTGAGGTCAGTTTTGGTATTTTTCTATGAAACTGCATACTTTTTGAACAGTGTGGCATTAATATGAAAAATAAGTTCATCTGCCTTTTTCACAAAAGGTTTATATAGTGGATTCCAGAAAAAGTCTTTCAGGAGAGTTTCTCCTTGTTAGACAATGACCACCGTGAGATTTTGAATCATGGAATCTTATGGTCATAAATTTTTTTTTCCCTGCTATTTATTACCATTCTAAGTAGAGAATTCGGTTTTAAGAGTCTGCACTGTCTGTTAGGGAAAACAAGAGACAACTGTTTTTCTTTACCTGATAGATGGCACCACCATGCCTAAGTGCTTTAGAATAGCATATGGTTATGATTCTCCAGTCTTCATTAATTGCACTGCTAATATTACAATAAAACATAGATGTTCTGGTAAACTGGAGCCTCTTTAAGTACCCCTATTGCAAGCACAGTCCTTCCCCTAAAAAGCTTGCGATCTAAATAGACAAGATTGCCAAGGAGATGAAGGGAAGTGCTTGCTGAGGGAAAGGTAAAGTGATTTGCACGAAGTCGCCCAATTAATTTATCAGAGAGCTAAAAATGTACTTCTCGGTGTCCTTAGAACTTAGGTGGAGGTTTTTTTCGCTGGTGACAGATTTAAGGTTTGCTGTCTCACAGTCCTTCTGATCTAGTCCCAGGATTTGCAACATTGAAGTAAAATTTATAGCAAAATTTAAGGTATCAGATCTGAAAACTGCAGGAGTCTTATATATGGGAAAGTTGTACTGGGTCACTTTTAGGTGCTTCTAAAATTGTATCAGTCAATCTTTTGCCTTGTACATAAAATACGATGAGTAATTCCCCCAAAAAACCTCTTACACTGCTCTGAGTTTTCTGTATATGTGAAATACCCAATACACGATTTAGCCTGCGGGCAAAATGTTTTACTGACTTTTGTTAAAAGTAGTACCAACTGGAAGCATCCCAAGTTCATGACCTCATGATGGACTAGTGAGAAGTTCTCTACCAGAATGGTTTCTTTTTTCCTACCTGCAAATGCTGATTCATCAGAATGACACTGATTACAATGTTCTTTGGAAAGAATTCAAAGCAGACAAGAAATTACAATGTTCTTTGGACAGAAGTCAGAAAAGAAAGCAAGTGAACTTTTGCTGGAAATCTGTCAGACTTCCTCTGCCTGGTTTCTCAGCATCCTGTGGTCTGCCTTTTAAAGGAGCCGAGAGCGTGGAGCACTGGCAGTGCTGGTTCCCCAGTTCCCAGGCAGGCACATCCTCAGTGAGTACCTCTTGTTAAGGCAAAAATTCATCCTCTCAGCTGAGGGTGAAGGTGAAGAGCACAGAGGAGAAAAGTGGACCCCTTGGCCCTCCTGACTGGGGGAAGAGGGGTGTCACTTGCCTTAAACATGTGTCTGTAAACAAAGAGATACAGATGCGCACAGCAAAATTCTGGCCCATGATCCCTTTTTTTTTCCCTGAATCACCTGCATTCACTAATGCAAAACACCTTTTTTTATGGAGAATTGGGGTTTTGGAAATGGAGTACTGATTTTTGTCTTCTGTGGCATAACAAAAGCATCCATGTGAAATCTCCACAAGTTGAAATTGGCTCTCCCTCCATACCCCCTGGGCTCTGCTCAGTGATACGTTTACACATTAGAAGTGGGAAGAGATGATACTCCAATATTCTTCACTCAGATGCAATTCTGCTAAGTGCTGGCTAGGGGAAGCCTTTCACTGTGAAAGATGCTCTGCAGCAGGAAGGTCTGGGACTTGCTGTCAACCACAGAACAACGCAGACTTCCAAAAAACCTGAAGTCTCCAGGACAGGGCCTAGATGTTTCATGCTGGCTGCAGAAAGAGGCTTTCCTGAAATGTAGGAACTCTGGAGCACAGCTCTAAAGCCTCACATCCTCATGAGGCTGTCTGAAGTGCTGACCAAAAGACCACAAAGGATTGCTGAGACCAAGGCTACAGCTTGCAGTGCTATAGAGATTTCGAGATTTAAAAAATCATGGTTTTACTGCTGTGAGCTCTCTATCTCCTGCTATGGAGGTACTTTAGCTTCTTTCTTAACTGAACAATCCACCCTATGCCCCTTTAAAGCACAGTGCAGAACCTGGCACCTTTTTGATGTGGTTTTCTTTGTAGTCCCTTAATTTTATTTCTCTCTGAATAAAAAGGGAGAGGCTTTTTCTTTTCGTTGTATGTTTTTCCTCCCCCAGGTACTGTGGTATGATAAATTTCTATTACACAGTTTTGGCAACCACCTCGGACTATGTGTCACTTCTGCTGCTAAAAAAACCCCAGTTCTGCTGCAGGAGAAACAAAGAGATCCTGTGGCAATAAAATGAGTACCAGAATTCATGAAGCTGAAGTTTTGCTGTGAGGGAAGGAAGGTGATTCTTTGGGTTGACATGGCTGCAGAAGCAGTCTCATTGAGTACAGAGCTCTGGGTTCTCAGCCGTGAATGCTTACAGGAGGATGAAGGTTGGGAGCTGAGGCTATAAACTGATTCAGGCTTTGCCAAAAAACCCAAATAACTCACTGCTCCTCCTTGACTTTTAAGTGTTCCTGAGGACTTCTCTAAAGGATGTGAGAGTCCATATTCCTCTTGTGGCTGGATGTGCAAGTGTATGTCAAGGTTGCCAGGCAAGAACCTTCTTTAAGACAAGACATCAAAGGCTGAAGCCCTTACTGTTACTGCCTTTTTTAAATGGTAATTTGGTACATCTCAAATTCTTGTTTTGTTTGATTTTTCTGGTTGTTTTAATTTGCATTCCCTCTTGCCCTTAATAATTGTGTCTTCCTTCTTTGGTCACAGACTGGGATTTAACTTGGGAGGGTTGGTGCACAAGGAGCTTTGGTTTGTTCTAGAACAGCATCACACAATTCTGCATCATGTGAAAACTCCTTTCAGAGTAGAATAAAATCCTATGGAAATCACTGCAGGGAGGTTTCTAGAGCACCTTCTTGCACCTCCTGTAGAAATGTGACTTCTTTTCATTGACACTTTGGGAATTGTTCATATGTGTTGTCATTGAATTGTGACATATTAGACATCAGCTCTGAAGCTGAATTTAGCTGACTGGCCTTTTTTGTGTGAGTTCAATTTAGTTTTGGATTTTTTTATTTGATTTATTTGAATAAGCTTAAGAAACCAAAAGCAAAAGGGCTGCTAATTGCTAGAATACAGAAGACAAGATGGTCTCATTGCATTGCAAAGGTAGCTTTATAGATAAATTTATCATGTCTGAGTACTGGTCAAGCTAGTCAGCTTTGACATTTTCCAAAGTGCTGTACAATTCCTGAGAGGGATCCTGGCTGTGATGAGTACAGTCCCACTGACGCTGGAGCAATAAATGCTTTTTGACACAGTAGTTCGAAAGAATTACAGCAGTAGATTCTGGATTGTGCTCTGGTTGTACATAGCAGATAAGGGAAGTTGGATGGCTTTCAACACCTAAGCAAGGGTCCACAGAATCATAGAATGCTTTGGGTTGGAAGGAACCTTTAAAGCTCATCTAGTCTAACCCCCCCGCAATAAGCAGGGACATCTTCAACTAGATTAGGTCATTCAGAGTGCCATCAAACCTGTCCATAGATTCATGGAATCACAGAATGGTTGGGGTTGGAAGGGACCTCTAGAGATCATCTAACAACCCCCTGCCAAGGAAGGGTCACCTAGAACAGGTGACACAGGAACACGTTCGAGAGGGTTTTTAATGTCTTCAGAGAGGGAGACTCCATGACCTCCCTGGGCAGCCTGTTCCAGAGCTCTGCCACCCTCAATGTAAATAAGTTCTTTCTCATGTTGAGGTGGAATTTCTTGTGTTTCAGTTTATGGCCATTGCTCCTCATCTAGTCACCAGCACCACTGAGAAGAGTCTGGCACCATCCTCTTGGCACCTGCCTATGAGATATTCATATGTGTTAATGAGATCCCCTCTCAGTCTTCTCTTCTCCAGACTAAACAGGCCCAGCTCCCTCAGTCTCTCCTCGTAAGAGATGCTCCAGACCCCAAATAATCTTTGTGTCCTTCCACTGAACTGTCTCCAATAGCTCCTTGTCTCTCTTGTACTGAGGAGCCCAGAAATGGACACATCACTCCAGATGTGACCTCACTAGAGCCAAGCAGAGGGGGAGAATCAGCTCCCTCAATTTGCTGACCACACTCTTCCCAATGCACCCCAGAATATTACTGGCCTCCCTGGCCACAACTGGCACACTGCCAGCTCATGGACAACTTGTCATGCACCAAGGCCCCCAGGTCCTTACTGAATCCATGCTGACTACTCCAAATGACCTTCTTTTGTTTTATATACATGGTGATGACCTTCAGAATGATCTGTTCCATCACCTTTTCAGGGATGGAGGTGAGGCTGACTGAGTCCTCCTTCTTGTCCTTTTTGAAGATGGGAATAACATTGCATTTAAGGTTGCAAAAAGGCCTCTGAGATCATCAAGTCCAACCATTTAACATGATACTACAGGTCCACCACTAAACCCTGAAGGTTTCCAGGTTGTGCAGAGACAACCTCTCTAGACAACCTGTTTGAGTGTTTCACCACCCACGTTATAAAAATTTCTTCCTTCTATGTAGTCTGAATCTACCCTTGTTTAGTTTAAAACCATTACTCCTTGTCCTATAACTACAGGCCCTACCAAAACGTCTGCTCCCATCTTTCTTATAAGTCCCTTTTAGGTGCTGGAAGGCTGCAGTAAGGTCTCCTTAAGGCCTTCTCTTTTCCAGGCTGAATATCCCCAGTTCTCTCAGCCTGTCTTCACAGGAGATGCGCTTGAGCCCTCTGATCATCTTTGTGGCCTCTAGGTTTGCTCCAGCAGGTCCAGGTTTTTCTTGTGTTGGGGGCCCCACATCTGGATGCAGCACTCCAAGTGGTGTCTCACCAGTGTGGAGTAGAGGGGCAGAATCCCCTCCCTCGACCTTCTGGCCATGCTGCTTTTGATGCAGAATGTTGTTTGATGCTTTCTGGGCTGTGAGCACAAATTGCCAGCTCATACCCAGTATTTTAGTCACCAGCAACCCCTAAGTTGTCTGCAGAGCTGCTCTCAACCTTTTCGTGCCCCAGCCTGTATTGATAGTGTGGCTTCATGCAACTTAAAGAGTGTGACTGCACATCTGAAGGGTGTATGGGCCAAAGGAGAACATGATAGAGCAGGACAAAAGAGAAACTTTATGTCCACCTATTCAGACCCAAAAGCAGTATTCGTGTCCTCGAGGTGGTCCATAAACACATAAAAGGAAGATATTTATAAAGTTGATACATCCAAAGTGAATTGGATCCTCTGTATTGCATTAATCTTAAGTGAACTGTTGGTATTGTGACAGGTTTTTATATTTACTGTGGAAAAAAATTGTGTGGGTTCTTTTAGGCATCACTTTTGATGTGTACAAATGTTGGGGTTTTTCTCATGAACTCTTTGCAAGTACTGCATCTGTGCTCTCTCACATGTTGAATAAGAGAATAAAAACATTTCTCTGAAAAGTTAGAAAGCAAAGATGTAGTAAAAATGCTGCAGTAAGAGTTCCGTTTAGATCTTTGTTCTAAACGATATTTTCATTTTCTGCTTAGTAGCGTCAATTGCTAGTTCAGCTTCTTCCACCCATTGCCTCAAGGCTTTCTCTTTTTTTTTTAACATTTTTAGATCTTTTTCACAATCCACGCACATAGCTGCACAGGATTTTTGTAATGATTATTAGTCTTGATAGTTTCCTACTTCTTCTTTGCTCATATGGTAAATTATTTTAAGTGGCAGTGTGGTTATTAATTTCAGAGATGAGTCTTTCAGATGGCTCTTTGGTAGGATGATGAAAAGTGTCTGCTTGATGTTACCCTGACTACTGTGGAGATTACTTACAACCCTTTAAGACAGTTTAACGCAGTTTAAGAGGTACATACAATGGAAATAGCAAGTGTACTAGGAGATTGATTTTGCTCTAGAGAGTTGAATCCAACTGAGCAAAATGGCAGAGGAGCCTGCAGGCTTATTTCAAAACCCCACCTACATGTTTCCCTCTCTGCACACAGATTTACAGGATCAGATGCCAGCTCTGGATACTCTACTAGTACTCTAATGTATTAATCAAATCCACATCTCCTGAAACTGGAGTTCAGATCCAGCCCTTCGGGTTTCTTTGTGACAACAAACTCAGCCACTGCAACGCTCAAATACATTTCTATTGGTTGTATCTGTTCCAAAGGCAGGAGACTCATACAGACTGGTTTCCAAAATCTCTCATTTATAGTGCTCAGATACCTATTTTTGTCCAGTTAATGATTGTTTTTTGGCTTTTGGTATCTTCTGTTCATGAATTTGCTAGAAGAAATTTAAAAATTGTTTACATAAACATTTTTCATGAACAGTCTAGATGTCCCGGGGTACTTTCTATGTTTAAGAAGCTCAGAGTGGTTGAAGTGAGGCATCTTCTGTATATGTCTTCTGACAATCTTCTTAAATGTGTGGTTAAAAAAAAATACTCCTTTGGTCTCTGTCAGTTTTTTTAAAAAAACTAAGAGAACAGTAATTTTGCTGTGCACCCACCTGATTCCAGCTCTGTGAAACACTGATCCTTCCAATGCCAGCAGCTCTTTGGCAGGTTGCTTAGGCCACAGTTCACAAGCAGTTCTCCCCTGGGGGCATGAGATGTATGCCGGCACTGAATATTAAGGTTGCCTGGATGCCACACTGAGCACAGAGTGTAAAACCTGTATTGGAGTCTTGTCTCTGTAAGCCCTCAGGACAGAGCTTTCTCTAACACACAAGGCTGTGTGCTTTGCAGATGTGCATTATGCAGCTCTTCTCCCCGATCTTGCCTAGAATAGAAGTTGCCCTATATGCAGTGAGGGCGTGAGGGAAGACCCAGGCAACTACAAACCTGTTAGTTTAACCTCAGTTTCTGGAAGAACTATGGAGAAGATTAAACTGGATTGTTCTGAAGGGCATTTAAAAACATCAGCCACAGTCAACATGAGTTCACAAAAGGGAAGTCCTGTTTCACTGATACCCTTTTACAGTAAGGTCACCTGCCTGGTGTGTGAAGGGAAGGTGGTAGATGTAGTTTTCTGGATTTTTGTAAGGCTTTTGATACCATCCCTTACGGCATCCTTCTGGACAAGTTGTCCATCTCTGGGATGAGTGGGTACACACTGAAGAACTGGCTGAACAGCCGGATGCAAAGGGTTACGGTGAATGAGGCTACATCTGGCTGGTGACTGGTCACCAGCGGTGTTCCTCAGGATCAGTTCCAGGGCCAGCGCTGTTCAGTGATCTGGGGGCACGAATTGAATGCCCCATTAGCAGGTTTGCTGATGATATGGAACAGGGAGGTGCTGTTGACTCACTTGAGGGACAAGAGTCCTTGCAGAGGGATAGAGTGGAACATTGGGCAGTCATCAA
This sequence comes from Corvus brachyrhynchos, assembly GCF_000691975.1. Classification (NCBI taxonomy): domain Eukaryota; kingdom Metazoa; phylum Chordata; class Aves; order Passeriformes; family Corvidae; genus Corvus; species Corvus brachyrhynchos. The sequence continues at coordinate 1,015,253 of NW_008237353.1, forward strand.
TAAGATGAAATTTAACAAGTCCAAGTGCTGGATCTGGCTCCTGGGATGGAGTATCATGGGCACGAGTATGAGCTGGAGGAGCAATGGCTGGAGATCAGCCCTGTGGGAGGGGGTCTGGGAGTGCTGGTCAGCAGCAGCTCCGTGTGAGCCATCGTGTGCCCTGGCAGCCCCAAGGGCAAACCTCGTCCTGGGGTGCATTGAGCACAGCACAACCCCCCCCAGGAGAGGGGATTTTCTTGAAATTCCTCATACTACAAAGAGCTTTAGGTAGCCATCCCAGAGCTTTTTAAGAAACTTGTTCAGTAAAGATTCCACAAAAGTCAGTAGATCTACAAAGGGTTACATTTTACTTCAGGTGCTGGCCAGAATTCCTTGCAAAGTTATGGAGATACCCATGGAGTAATGAATTCTCTTGGTGGCTCAAACTGCTTTTCTACCTCTGCGTTTAGATTTGACTTTAAAGCCAAATCTCATCATGTTTGCTTCTTCCTCCTGTTTTTAGTGCATGCCACTTGCTTGGCCCTTGTGAGTCTACAGCCTCTTTTTACAGTGGTTGACAGAGCTATTGGTCACATTTGTCACTCTTCTCTTAAAGGATACCGAGGACCAGCAATTTTCATTCTCCTGCTTTTGTTATGGCTCCGGCTACAGCATCCAGATTGACTGGGTGGAGGAGACTCATGCATTGTCAAGCCAAGCAACTCTGACTGTATTTTTGCCCTAGTACAGCAGTCTGAGTATTAAAAAGGATGTTATGCCATTTATGGTTGAACTATGTACGTATTCCTCACATAGACACACAGTTATTTTGCTTATTAGAATTACATGGCCTTTCAATATAGAGAGAGCTACAACCCTCCTTATTTTTTAAAATGATGGGTTATTCATTAAGAAGAATGTAAGATGTGGGTTTGGAATAATTTTCTATCCTTTAACTTTTAGCCTTAGCTTCCCCTATGTCTTTAGCCAAACAGTTTTTATTATCCTACCTCAGTGGGCCTTATCTGTAAAAGAAGAATTAGTTATCTCTGAATTTCAAAGGAGTGTTGTAAGGATTAATTTGCTGTGTTTTCTGTTGAATGTTTTGGAAAATGATTGATGCTAAGTAAGTATTATTGTTTCTAAAGCATTTTTGTTTTGTGAGTTTTCTCTGAAATACAGCACTTTTATGCTAAGAATATTTATAGTGGGGGCATTTTTCTTAAAACACCATGCATTTAATTTGCCTCTGTGAAACACTACATAATATGAACTTTATTAATAAATTGCTCCAAGTGTTACAGACAAAAGACTGAATTCAGAAACCCTCAGTATCTTACTGAAATGCCTCGTTATTTAGCAATACTTAATCAAATTAATCTGCAGTAAATCTCTCTGAGTCATTAAAATTCTGCTAGGCATTCACTTTATTTCTAGGGACTTTGAAGTAGACGAGGCTTTGGATTTGTTGGGTTTTGGGCGTTTTTTATGTGTTATATTGAGGAAAGAAAAAATAATTCGATAGATGTTTCACAGAGATACAGCATTAAAAACAAGTCTGTCTAGCAAAACTAGAATAATGTATTGCTGTCTCTGTTTCATATTTATATTCTGCTTGACACAAAATAGCTTTGCCTATTTCCTACTTTGATAGGTCTTAAAGCTTTTTTACAATTTTGATGAAATTAGATTTTTTTCATATTTATCTCTACCGTGCAGAAACAAGAGGCAGTTGGTTTGGACACACTGTACTGAATTCAGTGAACCTGGTGGAGCTGCACTGAGGATTGATGGCTACCCAAAATGTTCAGACTTTCTTTGTGGAGCACAGCACACAACTTCAGGGTTTCTCATGGAATCCCAGCTCCCCAAGTCATGTGAACATGCTAGAATCCCAACTGTTTAATGAGGTTTATTTTTAAAGCACAGAAAGTAAAAAAATAGACCAACCACACATAGCAAATCAAAGAACAGTTGTACAGAATGCTCTTCTATATTTATTACTGAGTTTAAAATACTAAAATCTAAGATCTGGGGTTTTTTTTTCAGACTGCACATGATGAAACTAGCAAGAAAAAGCTTCTGATTCTTCAGTAAATGTTGATCCCCTTAATGAGTCCACCATGCATTTCTAAGCTGTTGTTATAAGCAGCTAACCTGGGTCACAGCCTAGATGAGGCTGGAGACTGAAAAATTCAGTTGAGGGGAGAACTCTTTACTGGAGCAGACAAGCACAGACAGTTCAAGATGAAACTGGGTGATGCCTTCTGTCAGGATACCAAGGATGTTCGTGAGATGACCATTAGGTGTTGCTTTCCTAAACTGTTCAGAGTAGCACCAGTCCACTTGACTTGCTGCTTCCCATTCAGCTAGTGATTTATGGGGGGGTAACTGTGGTACACACACTGTTGTCTTTTTCACAAGACAGGTAATAGATTTTGATTCAGATCACCATTGGATGGAGTTTACTCTGGGTTTAAGCTCCCCTTTTTCTCTTTATTGTAAAGGTTTCTGTTGAAAAATAAGATAAAAAGTTAAACAAGTACTATATGTCCCTTCCAGAGGCTAATAGTTTTAGGACAGTAAAATCACAGAAATCAGTATATTGTCAGCTTTCTGCTTTATGCCTTTTCATACACGCCAGTTTTCATTCAGATTAGAGTCCAACACCAAATCCATCCCATCACTGAATATTCCCTGAGTTAGGGGACTCCCACACTAAAATATTCAGCAGCCCAAGTGGACTTCAACAGCATTTTCTTTTTTCTGTTTTTATTGTGAATGTTAATTTCCTGTAGGGTTCCCTGCATGTGCTTTGCAAGGGATAAGTGGAAGGAGTAAGGAAAGGGCAGCTTGCTCAAGAGACAAGTGTCAGCATGATGTCATACCCAAAGTGGAAAGGTTTTCAGAGAGAAAAAAAGATGCAGCAATCCCAAGAGACAGCCAGGCCCTTGCTTAATTGTTGTGTGCTGGGAGATCAGCCCACATTTGTATCACTGTGTACACAAACATCACCAGCTTAGAATGAGCAAAAAAAACTCACATAAATGGTGGGGCCCAGTATGTGCCTTTCCTTCCAGTAGCAACTCTTTTTCCTGAGCTTATTTTCCAGTGCATGACATTAAACTATTAGAGAGCATCCAAAGGAGGGCAACAAGAAGGGTGAAGGGCCTTGAAGGGAAGCTGTATGAGGAGTGGCTGAGGTCACTCAGTCTGTTCAGCCTGGAGGAGACTGAGGGGAGACCTTGTGAGGGGAAGAGGAGGCACAGACACTGATCTCTTCCCTGTGGTGCCCAGTGACAGGACCCAAGGGAATGGCCTGAAATTGTGTCAGGGAAGGTCTATGTTGAATGTCAGGAAAAGGTTCTTCACTCAGAGGGTGGCTGGGCACTGGAACAGGGAAGGGGTCACAGCACCAAGGCTGACAGAGTTCAAGAAGCATTTGTATAATGTTCTCAGGCACATGGGGTGATTCTTGGGGTGTCCTGTGCAGGGCCAGGAGTTGGAGTCACTGATCCTTGTGGATCCCTTCCAACTCAGCATATTCTGTGATTCTATGGTCATGGCTGTCAGCCACCCCTGAGCTCCCTCCTCAGTGAGGATGGCTGTACATATAATATGGGGAGCACTTTGGAAAGCTGAAAGATTTGTATTTGAAAAGTGCTTCAGGCTGGATTGGATCAGAAGGAAAGTTTCAGAAGGACACATACCACAGACCTGAGGAGCTGCCCATTCCCACTGTGGGTCTGCACACCTCTGTCAGTGCCTCTTCCATCAAGATTCTGGTCTTTGGCTGGCTCTTGCATGCATTTTGGCAGCATCAGGAGCAGCTCTGACCATAAGGAGAATTACAAACAAGAGCTGTGTTATGGAGGAACTTGCCTGCAGAGACAAGGCTGCTGGTAGCAAGACATACTTGGTGTGGGGCATGGAGGAAGGGAAATGCTGGGAAAAGAGAAGTAACAATTACACAAGTATGTTACATTACACTGTAAAATCGGTGAAGTGGTAAAAATGAAACTGGCTACCTCATTACACAACTGGCACTGGAACAGGGAAGGGGTCACAGCACCAAGGCTGACAGAGTTCAAGAAGCATTTGTATAATGTTCTCAGGCACATGGGGTGATTCTTGGGGTGTCCTGTGCAGGGCCAGGAGTTGGAGTCACTGATCCTTGTGGATCCCTTCCAACTCAGCATATTCTGTGATTCTATGGTCATGGCTGTCAGCCACCCCTGAGCTCCCTCCTCAGTGAGGATGGCTGTACATATAATATGGGGAGCACTTTGGAAAGCTGAAAGATTTGTATTTGAAAAGTGCTTCAGGCTGGATTGGATCAGAAGGAAAGTTTCAGAAGGACACATACCACAGACCTGAGGAGCTGCCCATTCCCACTGTGGGTCTGCACACCTCTGTCAGTGCCTCTTCCATCAAGATTCTGGTCTTTGGCTGGCTCTTGCATGCATTTTGGCAGCATCAGGAGCAGCTCTGACCATAAGGAGAATTACAAACAAGAGCTGTGTTATGGAGGAACTTGCCTGCAGAGACAAGGCTGCTGGTAGCAAGACATACTTGGTGTGGGGCATGGAGGAAGGGAAATGCTGGGAAAAGAGAAGTAACAATTACACAAGTATGTTACATTACACTGTAAAATCGGTGAAGTGGTAAAAATGAAACTGGCTACCTCATTACACAACTTAAATAGAAAGAAAACAAATAATAAGCAAAACTGTGATCAGGAGAGAAATATGACAGGAAATTTGTGAAAGAAGTTGAAAGTAATCTAGAAGCAGTTTATCAACTGAAGCAAGAAAGTATATCTGTTCCTGAGGATTTAGGGGGCCTTAAGGAATATGTCTAACCACATGGACAGCATCCACTAGAAATGGGAATCTTTTTATTGGGCCTCACACCCTAGCACCACACCTGGCCATGCAGAGCCAAACCATTAGCTGCAGAGTCTCTCATTATGCACCACTTAGATGCACCACAGCAATGAATAAAATGCTCCTTAAGCTTAGGGCAGATGAAAAACCATCTTGGGCAAGGTTTTAAATCAAGTGCAAATTCCTTTGTTGATCCCACCATGACAAAGTCCAAGAGCTCTCTGTGCTTCACTTGCATTTATAAACAACACCATTCTAATTTTCTTGTGTCCTGCACAATACTTTCCCGAACATTATGATGGAACTGGTCTAACCCAAAATCTCGTATCCAGATATTTTTATCAGATTCCTTTAAACTTTATGAAACTCTGAAATGTTCTCCTTTGAACCCTAGGTATTGAACCTGAATTTGAATTTTAAATTTTCCACTATTTTGTTATGGAAACTGTTGGCCCCCCAAATCTGATACACTTGCATTCATACATATCCTCCTCTTCCCAGTACCCATTTCCTTCTTGAGGGCATGTTGCAGCCTGTTTGCCTGGTTATTTTGAACTCCATGTACTGATGGGTTCCTCTCAAACTTAGGTGGGGTTTACATTACTCCATAACTCACAGTTTTTCTGTGACAGCAAGCCCTGGGAGAGTGCACACTGGGAGAGTTACAAGCTACTACTTGCACAGAGATAGTAGTTCCTTGTCATCATTGGGGTTTGTTTATCTCCCGACCTCATATGATTTCCAGATGAGCTTAGCATACTTTGAATCCTCTAATTATGCTGCTGCAGCCATGTGACTGCCTGGCTGAGTAATTCCCTGCAGAAGGAGACAGAACTGCATGTAACAAAGCTCAACCGAACAGCGTTCAAAATGTGAACAAGTCGCAGTAGTATACAATACCATGCCGCTTTGCCTGAAATCTCCTACTGGTGCCACAGCCATGTGGAGGCCTGATTTATGGTAGCAATCTTAGTGATCTGCAGGGAAGAGCATGGGTGGGGAGGGAAGGCTAGCTGGACCTTTGGCTTGTTTCCTTGTCACCTAATTCAGAGGTCTCAGTGAGGAGGTAGGAATCCCTGCCTCGTGGAGATAAGGAGCAATTGCCTTCTGCACCACCAGGGAGCCCGAATCCATTCTGGCTGTTGTGCAGCGGTGTGAGATAGAATGAGAAAGACAGAGCAGTTGGCATCAAATATGCAGCAATCTGCTGAAGACCTTCCTGATTTATAGGTAATATATGTAATAATTATTCTCGTTTTACAAAAAGCCTTGCGCTGTTTTCAGAACGGTTAATAGCATTTATTGTTCCGACCTCTGTATCTTCCTTTCATACGGGAGCTGGTCATTGAATTGCAACTTGTTTTTCGGCTGGCTGACGGCGGAGAAGGGGCTGTCTGGCACAGCAAGGCTGGATGGGTGTGTGTAGAGCTTGTGCATTTTCAGAGCATGACACTTAGGAAGGCTGTTGCTCAGTTGCCAAAAGCACAGCTGTTGCAGAGTAAGGGAGGGAGCCTGGCAGCAGCCTTGTAATCAGGTAGGCAAACGTGCAAACCATATGCTTATTCCTGCCTAATTTTATTGCTCGAAGTGGCAGTGTTATTAGTGGGTAGTGTCTGGGCACACAAAGTCCTCTTTTCTGCCGGTGGCAGTCAGGCGGGGTTGATGAGAGCAGCTGGGTGTGTTTGCCCAGAAGCTGGTATCTGTGAATGAAGAGATCAATAGCTGCGCTAAAAATCACTGAGCCATCTGGGATTTACAGATAGAGGATTGACTTGCAAATCCTACTGAAACTGAGATCTGCAGTAACTGCTGAATAACAGCACAAGCAGTGGAGGTGGTGTAGAAAGTTATCTAGAAGACCTGAAATGGCCTAGTGGTACTTTTCTCAGCCCTCGGTCACAAAGAAGCTCAGGAAAGGGTGAGAAAATGCTGAGGTAGGGGGAAATTATGTTCTGCTGCTATTTTTTTATTTTTAACCCTGTTGTTGACACGTGATTTTGAAGGTACTGCAAGATGATACAAAATGCAGCTATATTTTACCAATACCTGATGGCTACCGAAATCAGTCTCTTTCCATCTGCATGTAAACAGGATAAGCCTGTAACCAAGCAGGAGAGGGAGAGAAGAAGGTGGAGACAAAAGAAAATACTTGTTCAGAAAGGTGCCAGAGGATGCACTTGGAAATGGAGTTTAGACTTTGAGCCAGTTTTATGCTTATCCTGTGCTCTGTGGTTATGCAGAACTACAGCAGCTGTCAGGCTGGAGAGAGGAGTCAGGAACAAACCAAGACCTGAGAGTGGAAAGAAAGTGTACAGAAACAACTTCTACTGTAGGTGAAGAAAGCCATGCATTTATAGCAGAGACCAGTCATGTCTGTTGTACCTTTCAGCATGGATTTTAGGTATGGAATTGGTCTTCCATTGATTAGCAGGGATACTTGCCCGGCTTACTTAGCACAAAGAAATTAAAGTACGGGAAGTGTCCTGTGGGCTTCTGGTTAAGAGGTTCTAAAACACGGCCAGGAAGAAGGAAGCTGTTTGCTGGCATGGGGTGCTGTGACTATAGACCTGCGTTGCAGTCAGGTAAGTAGATATGTGTTATGGCATGGAGCAGCACAGGTATTCTACTCTGCATACTTCTCTGCTGTCTTTTAAAGTGGGCACAAACAAATATTGAAACAGCCATCTGTGATGAAGCTAGACATCTAAAGGCATCTAAGTAGGAAAATAGTAACATGTGGAGACTACACAGGCTAAACAACTCTGATGTTGTAGAAGTTTGGGAAAGAAGTGGAAATGCAAACCAAACCCCCAGCATTTTATCCACTAACCCATTCCAGTAAAACAGAATAACAGCTTTTCTCTTTTTATTGTTTGTTTTTTTTTCCTAGCAGGGCATGACCTTGACCTTAGGTTAGCCTAGATAGTTGCACTGTCCTGTGCTATTCTAGTTTCTGTTTAAGAGGTGGTTATAGTGTTTATTTTATGGTGTTGCAATACTGTCCCTGCCCGGCTCTGTGGGGTCCCGCGTGCCCCCACAGACGCACGGGTGGGTTCACTATGATAGTCGGTAGCAAAGAGTCGAGAAGGGCATTTGTGTGCGTTCCAGCAGGAGCATTCATTGCTTCTACACTTTTGAGGGTTGCAGAGGCAAATGCCAACATGATCCCAAAACTCACAGTTTTATCCGGGGGTGGGGAAAAGGCAGGAGTAGGGAACAGGGACCAATGGGGAAGCTCTGGGGGAGTGACAAAGGGTAGAGGCTGACAGCCAACCGGGGAATTCAAACTGGGATAGATTAACATAACAGAGCAATGCTTCCTGGGAGAAGCATTTTTGGTCACCTCTAACATAAAGTGGTTCTTGTGGTACTAGGGTCTTGTCTTACTGAAAACTCTCTGTCCCTTGTAGTGTATGTTCATCGGCCACAACAGTGTTGTCTGTGTAAACCTACATCTAAGAGGGGAAGATTTTAGTGGTGGGTAATGTAATCTCTCTTACGAGTTTGTAAAATGCGGCACGTGATTATTGATCCTCCCTAATAGTGCTATTGCTAACTGTGCCGTGTGTTCAGAGGTCTGTCAGTGTTAACAGTGTTTGCCAGCTGTGCTGTGTGTTCAGGGATCTGTCAGTGTTAACAGTGTTTGCCAAATCTTTTTCCTGAGTTTATTTCTCAGTTGAGGTATCCACAGTAAAAAGACTTCAGGTAAAAAATTCATGAGTATAAGGCATAAGTATAATCGTTCATATCTGTAGTTGTCACTGGAATCATACAACAGATAGAGTATTGTGACTTTAACTAGCAGCAATCTAACTCCACTGCCTTTGCTGATGTGTTAGCAGAGCTACACTTCCTGCACTGGCCTTCCTAAGAAGCAGAGCTGGGTCTTTGTAACTCATTTCTGTTATTGAGACTGCAGCCCTGCTTGTTCTGCTCCCAAAATACAGACCATGGCCAGTTGAAATTAAGAAGCAGTTTGTCTTGTCTTGGGGTACAGCTACAGGAGAATGTCTCTTCTCCTGTGACCTAGACCACTGAAAGTCGTCTCTCTGCAGGGCAATCTCCCCAGGTAGGTGCCGAAGGTTATATTTATCATTTCTGTAATGCCATTGCTCCATGATATTATAGGGAACATCTGTGTAGTCAAATACATTCACAGCTATCAAAAAAGCTCACTAGATAAGTCCTATATCACAGCATATCACTACAGTATCTTTCAAAGATATTGAAGAAAAAAATATAGTTCAGATGTCTTCTTACAAAATCTTTCTCCATGCTCTGCAGTCTCAGGAGATCTGAAACGTCTTTCAGCATAGTCACACTTATTTCTATGCATTACCTTCATGAGGGCAGTAAGAGTGAGGATTAGATAGGTAGGAAAGCACAGACCTATTAATTTTCATAAGGGCTGTCAGTCGTACTGAAGATTAGACTTTTAATCTCTGAAGGAGTCATCATGCTTTATTGGATAAAGGATCTTCAAATGAGAACTTTTCTGAGGAAACTCTGTGTGATGGGTGACAAAGAAAGGAAATGGTCCAACACAATCTTTTATATGTTGATTAGAAGAAAAATTCTGGCTCAACAGTGAAGCTAGGATTTGCTATCTCAAATTGAGAAACAGTCTTGAACTTCGTTATTTTTGCCTTGATTTTCAAGCAATAGACTGCAATAGGTATGTGAGTAAAGTCCAGATTCCTCAAACTTTCTAAGCCTAACACTCTCAGACAGCAGAACAGAAGGTGTCTGACATTTTTAACAGCCTATTAAGCTGATAAAGGAGCAAATGTGTCTGTTAGAAATTCTGTGGTTTATTAACCTGAGAGGGTAAAACAAGCAAAAAAAAACACAACAAACAAAACCAAATAAAACCCAAACCAAACAAACAAAAAACCCAAACCAGTGAAACAAAAAACCAAAACAACAAACACAAAACCACAAACCCAAAAGACAACAACAAAAAAACCCGCAAACAATCCCAAAACACAAACAAACAACCCAAAACCAACCCAGAAAAATCTGTGCAAGGTTGTATTTTTGAAATACAGTGGCTAGGGGAAACATGAAATCCACTTACAATTGAAGTGCAGAGCAAACTGTAGCTGTAGCTGTGGCTTTGACCACCACTGCAGTATTTCTGCCTCTAAGTAATTCTTGTTTCACACCATGTAAAATGTCTGTAAGAACTGGCAAAATGTACCTGGATTTCTAGTTTTCTTAACCAGTTGTCAGATCCCCATAGATTCACAATGTAGGCAAACTAAGAGAATGCTGGAAACTTTTGAGAGTGCGGCTGTAGTGAAAAAAACTGTTTTCAGAAAGAGCACTTTTTTAGATAGGCAAGTGTTGTTTAAGAGTAGTTTCCTCTTCCTCGTGACAGATGCAAAGAACCAGAAAGGAAGCTCACAGTATGAGTAAATAATATTCTTGCTTGAAAATCATTTTTGTCACACTTTGAGTTGTTCCAGAGCAGTGAAATAGAAAAAAAGTCCCACGTGATTGCTCATAATTGACTCAGTACCAAAACTGAGTACCAGTATTCTCAAGTTTTCATGCTATTTGTTTCAAAGTTTACTTTTTTAGGGATCTTGAATTTGAGTAAGACAACTTTTCCCAGAATTATTTTCCAATTTACCAAAATTCAGTTTTGAATAAACCAATGCTACTTAGCATCAGAGGATAATTTAGATCAGAAGGGATTTCAGGATGTCAGGGCGGTCAATTCAAATTAATGTTAATTAATGTTAATGTTAAAATGGTCCTTCATTCTGTAGCAGTTCAGTATAACAGTAGGTAAAACTTTGAAAGATTCATATTGTGAGTCTTTTAAGTTGTAAAAGAGATTTAGGAGATTCCATGTGAGTAAGAACTTTATGTAAAAGCTTTGGGTTTCTGGTTTGGGATAGTTTTTTTAAACTTATGCAATGGGAAACTCAGTTTTGCTGAGCTCAGCAAGGCCAGGCATTCCCGAAAACAACCTCCCAAATACTGCACCTTTTCCAGATGTAATGGTAGTCCAGGCTTCAAGCCCACCACATACTTTCCATGGTGTGTTTTGCCCTCACACACATTTTTCAGATGTGAACCTAACTCAAAATGTTTCGAAGCATTGGTCTTTTTCATTTTGTTAATTTATATACACTTAGAAATGTATTGGGAAAACACTTAAAAAGCAAAGACCCTTCAATCTCCTGCTGGGAAATGATGATCAGGAGAATCCCTCTGAGTGTGCATGGATTTGATGTCAAGTCAAAGCCTTTCCAAGAACGAAAGGAGTCTACTTTTGTAGTCAACTGCAATTACACAAAAGATGAATCTGTCTCCCTTTGTACCATTCCCACCTTTTGCTTAATGTGGAGCAATGAACTAAAACTTGAAACTTGTAGAGCACCATTTTCACTGATAGGAATATCTGCTGATTAATCAGGCTGCAGTACTTAAACTTTGCTTACTATAATTGACTGTTATGTCATGCTAATGAGATTTCTTTCAGTTTTACTGCCTGCATGCTGCTGATGTAGACAGCCAAGAATTTTGTATTATTTTATGTTCACCTATGCCTTACTGGCTTTTTTGTTTTTCTTTTTCAGTGGGGGGGCAGGGGGAACAGTAGATCGCTTCTCTGTTAAGTATTTGTCTCTATCTGAAACAAGTGAATATGCGTGTGTTTAAGCATATGAGGCTTCTCAGACATCTTTGTTTTAATTTTAAAAAACCAAACAGAACCTGAAAGTAGTGTTGTATCTTTGTTAAATATAAAAAAAAATATTTAAAAATTACTGAGAGTAAGGATGGGAAGTAGAGTGGGGAAGGATCACATTTTTAGGGAAGGAATTAAATAAAGAAGCAATGGCTTTTCTTCTTTCATTTCTGCAACTGTAAGCAGTTATAGAGTAACTGAAAAGATCTAAATGATGTAAAAAGTGAAAAGATCTAAATGATGTAACTAGCCAAATGTACTTTCTCTATTTCCCAAAGGCAAAGCTCATCTACTCATTGGAGACCTGACCCAGATGAGAGTTACATCTCCTGGGGAAAATGTCAGGTCTTGAAATGAGCATTGAAATAAAGTTGGTGGGATCATTAGCACTGAGAGGCCAGTTCACTCTGGTGCTGTGCCCAAGCTTTGACCACACATACTTTAAATTTACCTGTTTTCTTCTAGTTTTTCATGGACACAGTGTAACTGCTTGTACTGTATAACCAGTGTAAGCTGATGAAGGGTCTGGAGAGTGAGTAATATGCAGAGCAGCTGAGGGAGCTGGGGTTGTTTAGCCTTGAGAGAAGAAGACTCGGAGGAGACCTTACTGCTCTCTACAACTGCCTGGAAGGAGGCTGTAGCCAGGTGGGGATCAGTCTCTTCTCCCAGGCAGCCAGCAACAGGACAAGAGCAACCTAAACCTCCCCTGGCCCCACATTGTGCCAGGGGAGGTTTAGGTTGGACGTCAGGAAGAATATCTTCACTAAAAGGGTGGTATAGCATTGGAACGGACTGCCCAGGGAGGTGGTGGAGTCCCCATCCCTGGAAGTGTTCCAGAAATGACTGGACATGACACTGAGTGCTGTGGATTAGTTGGCATGGGGGTGTTCCGTCAAAGGTTGGACTTGATCTTGGAGGTCTTTTTGAACCTTAATGCTTCTATGATTCAGTGTTCACTTCCCATGGAGGAAATGGCCCAGGGATATTTTATCTGCACAGGATGTGAAGTGAGTGTAGTTCTTTGAGGGGAGAGGCAGGTTTAGCATTCAGGTGACTGTTATTTATTACTCCTGTTTGTAAGTCACATCACAAGTGAGAGTAAAGGATTTAGCCATGTTGAACTTGATAGACTTATGCTATCTTACATTAGCAGTGTACTGAGCTAATTAGTGTGCTGTTCTGCATATTTATCACAGTGACAAAGAAGCTTTGGCCCATTCACAAGCCATGGAGATGCAGTAGCTCCAAGGCTTTAGCATATAGTCATGAGCAGCAGAAGTGACTAACCTCCGCTTAAGAATCCTCCTTTATGCCTGAGGTGGTGGGTTTTCCCCCTTCTGCCAAAACATAAGCCATCTGCAGAGATAAGTAATCCTTATCAGTTATTTACAGATGCCTTAAATAGCAGAAGCAAGTAGAGGCATTTATTCTGGATGCCATGGTGTTGAACAGTGATTTGTTGGGATTTTTGCTCAAAGAAAAAGGGAATCAAGAAAATGAACCCAGCACCACCAATCTAGAGTGGCCACTAAAATGTCTGGTCTTGGAATGCTGGCAGGCTGAGGAGAGCAAGGGGAAACCATCTGATAAAAAAATCAGTCATGGGCTGAACATAGACATTTCTTGCAGGGACCAAACCAAAATGAAGAAACCATGGTTGAGTCTCTGATGGCCTTCATTGTAGGCACCAAAGCTAATTACCAAGTCCACAGACCAACCCAGACTGTCCTAAGGGCTGGACTGTGAATCGGAAGCTGCAAATTCATGTTTAAATGGGACACAGTCTGTGCTGGATGCCACACTCTCTCCTAGTTAGATCAGGATTGTGTCCATCCACAGTGTAGGTTACCCAGGATTTTTTCATAGCAGTGATAAATTGGAAACCATCCCTGCTTGTGTTCATCCATTTGTTCCTGATGTGTAACTTCTCAGAAGAACAGTGTTGGATTTTTTTTGCAGCCATTAAAATTGACCTGCTGTTTTCAGCCTTTGAGACCTCTGAGTCGTTTTGGAGTGGTTCTGACCTGTTTTGTGCCTGAGTTCTCTTGCTTACAAGCTGGTTTTCCCTGAAGAATTGCTGTTATAATTGCTACACTTGCAACCCTGCTTTTGTCGCATATGTGACTGTGTCTGCAGGAGTCATTCTCTGCTGTTTCTCTGCTCTCTGCTTCTAAAGTCCATGTTGTCATTTCAGAAATTGTATTTAAAGATGGGATTTAAATTGGTGGGGTTTAGGCTTACCGTTCCCAAACAATTGTGCTTTTGTTTGTTTGCTGATGTGGCTGGCTGGACACATTTTAAAGGGGGCTGCCTATTAGAAAATTGTCACCCCTTGCTTTTGAAAGTCTTCAGTGCATATTAAGCTAGGCCCATTTAGTCACTAGTCATATTTGAAAACATGGACCTTCAGACTGCCCTTTTTTATTTGTTTGGGGATTTTTTTAAGTCTTCTTTCTTTGAGACCTTAAGGGAGAGACAAATTAATCATCATCTGGTGACACTCCATTAGGGAAACAAAATTCTTTTTGAAGTCTCTATGCAGTTATTACAAGGAAACTTTCATTGTGTCATAACCTAAGAGATTAAATGTCATAAGACAATGAAAAACAATACCCATTTCAAGAATGTGACAAAATATTAAATTTGTTCTGTGAACTACTTCGTGATACACTTTATCATCCTTAAAAGAGAGGCAAATGATCTAGAATGGAGTACTGTGTCAGGTGCGTGTCTTTGTTTCGGGGGCCAGCTTTGTGCATTATGTGAGTGTCCATGTTTGCATTAGGACATACTTGGTGCCTTCCTTGTCTCCCAGCATCTGTAGGTTGTAATTGGCAAAGCACTGGGGAAGATAACTCATTCCAACTAATGCTGGAAACTGAAGCCATAGCTCAGGGGAGTGGGATACCGGGTTTGGCACTGGAGGTTGGCAAAGACGTAGTGAGTGTGGCTGATGCTCAGCAAGTGTGAAGGGAGGGGATGGGCTGCTGCTGGCTTGTTTTCATCTCATTCCCTCCAAGCAGGTAATAGCATACCTGAAGGCAATCTCCAAAGCAGAGTGATGACATGCCATTACTCAGCCTTATTTAGGGCTAGAAAGACAGAAACTATATTTATAGCTTTACTAATGCCTGCCCTAGCTGTTTCTTGTGCTGGCTTGCTTTTTCTTGAGAGACTGAGAGAATATATGTTCTGTGAGCAACAGGCTTGCCATTTGGGGTTCCAAAATAGAATGCATTCCCCATGTCTGAATGAGGTGGCTCTTCCCTTGGTGAAGGCCCTTGCTCTATCCAGCCCAGAAACTAAGAGTCCAGAATGCATGTAAGCAGTTGCTTTTTTATCAAAGCAGCAGGGGTTTTCTGAAAGCTGTAGGTATGTCCTTCCACATGTGTCCCAGCAATGCAGATTTCTGCCACCTGTAATGAAATACCCAATTGCCAGCAGGAGAAGGAACCAGGCACCAGTTGACACTCAACAGGAATATTTTTGTTGGCTTTACTGGGCAGAATCTAGAAGTCTACAATCACTACTTGAAACTGAAATTGCATTCTGGAAACATGTAATTGAATGCAGACCTGGGCACTCTTGAGATGATAATGAACCACAAAAGCTCAAGGTACTAGATTATGATGCTATCTCTTATGGTAGGCATCAATTTATCAATTGTTTTGATGCAAATGAGTATCTCATACCAAGCTAAAATTGTGTTTCTGCAGCAAATCAAAGCTAAGCAGTAGGATTTATATATAGATAGATAAATCGTAGCTGTGCTTAGCAGTGCTTCCCTCACCATTTTTCCCAGGGACAGTAAAGTCATTAATCTTTGCTAGTGAGAAGCTTTTTAAAAAAGAGACAGAAAAGCTTAGGAATATATCAACAATTTAGTGTTCAAAGAGAAAAGTGGTTACTGGCAGGAGTCCTGTCTTACTTAAGCCAAGTCTGAATGTGTCACCTAGAGTAAAAGAGTGGTAGATGGCAGTTGCACTGCTAGATTGCATGTGCTGTACCATCAAGTGTGCTTTTTGGGTGAGATTCTTCATGCAGGAAGAGATACATTTTGAGCCTGACTGGGGCTTCAGGTCTCATTTGGTGAGGAAAAATTGTACCCCCAAAAGGGACAGAGCCACTG